>NC_069500.1:387396145-387568645 GCF_027579735.1 Bombina bombina
AATATAATTAAACAAATCAAGGGTGGGAAAAAATATAACAATATAAAATAGAGGAGGGAAAATAATCGTCTCTGTGTCTTTAATAAAATCTAGATTATACCTTCATAATTTAGGATAATCCCAATTTTATTACATGACCAGAGACTCATATTTCTCCAACATTGGTGTGTCCGGTCCACGGCGTCATCCTTACTTGTGGGATATTCTCTTCCCCAACAGGAAATGGCAAAGAGTCCCAGCAAAGCTGGTCACATGATCCCTCCTAGGCTCCGCCCACCCCAGTCATTCTCTTTGCCGTTGCACAGGCAACATCTCCACGGAGATGGTTAAGAGTTTTTTGGTGTTTAAATGTAGTTTTATTCTTCTATCAAGTGTTTGTTATTTTAAAATAGTGCTGGTATGTACTATTTACTCTGAAACAGAAAAGGATGAAGATTTCTGTTTGTAAGAGGAAGATGATTTTAGCAGACAGTAACTAAAATCGATTGCTGTTTCCACACAGGACTATTGAGATGAAGTAACTTCAGTTGGGGGAAACAGTTAGCAGACTTTTCTGCTTAAGGTATGACTAGCCATATTTCTAACAAGACCATGTAATGCTGGAAGGCTGTCATTTCCCCTCATGGGGACCGGTAAGCCATTTTCTTAGATAAACATAAAAGAATAAAGGGCTTAAAAACTGGTAGACATTTTTCTGGGCTAAAACGATTGCTTTACTAGGCATATTATGCAGATTCTAACTAATAATTGGTATTATAATCTTGGGGAACGTTTAGAAAAACGGCAGGCACTGTGTTGGACACCTTTTTCAGATGGGGGCCTTTCTAGTTATAGACAGAGCCTCATTTTCGCGCCATTAATGCACAGTTGTTTTTGGAGAGCAAGGCATGCAGATGCATGTGTCCGGAGCTAAGAATCACTGAAAAAGCTTATAGAAGGCGTCATTTGGTATCGTATTCCCCTCTGGGCTTGGTTGGGTCTCAGCAAAGCATATAGCTGGGACTGTATAGGGGTTAAATGTAAAAACGGCTCCGGTCCGTTAATTTAAGGGTTAAAGCTCTGAAATTTGGTGTGCAATACTTTTAATGCTTTAAGACACTGTGGTGAAATTTTGGTGAATTTTGAACAATTCCTTCATACTTTTTCACATATTCAGTAATAAAGTGTTTTCAGTTTGAAATTTAAAGTGACAGTAACGGTTTTATTTTAAAACGTTTTTTGTGCTTTGTTGACAAGTTTAAGCCTGTTTAACATGTCTGTACCATCAGATAAGCTATGTTCTATATGTATGAAAGCCAATGTGTCTCCCCATTTAAATTTATGTGATAATTGTGCCATAGTGTCCAAACAAAGTAAGGACAGTAATGCCACAGATAATGATATTGCCCAAGATGATTCCTCAAATGAGGGGAGTAAACATGATACTACATCATCCCCTACTGTGTCTACACCAGTTATGCCCACACAGGAGGCCCCTAGTACATCTAGTGCGCCTATACTTATTACCATGCAACAATTAACGGCTGTAATGGATAACTCCATAGCAAATCTTTTATCCAAAATGCCTACTTATCAGAGAAAGCGCGATTGCTCTGTTTTAAACACTGAAGAGCAAGAGGACGCTGATGATAACTGTTCTGACATACCCTCACACCAATCTCAAGGGGCCATGAGGGAGGTTTTGTCTGATGGAGAAATTTCAGATTCAGGAAAAATTTCTCATCAAGCTGAACCTGATGTTGTGACATTCAAATTAGAACATCTCCGCGCACTGCTTAAGGAGGTGTTATCTACTCTGGATGATTGTGACAATTTGGTCATTCCAGAGAAATTATGTAAGATTGTCAGGCACAACTAAGAAAGAAAAAATGTGTGCAGCTTAGTTATTTGGACCACAACTGCTGGGAATGAAAAAAACAATAAAAATTGTATGGTTGTTTGCAACAGAGTGATAAGGTAAAACAAAGTTTAGGAATTAGGCAGCTATGTAAAACCTTATTCCTTATTGCAAGGTTTTAATATACAGGCAGTAATTGAGCATATTCCCTATGGCTGCCACATGTGTCTGGGTAGTCACTGTGAGAAAGTAAATGCAGCAGGGATATGCTCAGATAAACCTGAGATTTTACCATTAATGAAGGAAAAAATAAATAAGCAAGGAAAAAATGGTACTATGATCATAGAAAAAAATAAGCAATTGCAATTGTGTACAGAGTTATGGTAAAACAGCAGGATATGAGGGAATGAAAATAAAAGTCACAGAAAAATAACAGCAGCAACTGAGATACTAATCTTAGGGAATAGCAGCAAAGTAAAATTCAGAGACTGGCTTACCCCTAACAGGACTGTTATAATGATAGTTGCAAACACCGGGTTGTAATGGCGACTTGCCAGAGGGAGCAGGGAAGCTCAGTAGCAGCTGGCTGATGACGTCACAGCATGAGGAAGTGGAGCTCAGTGAAAAGTGAATCCCAAGGCCGGTGAGCTGCAGGGGAAACTGAGTTAGAGGTAAAGGTATGAATGAGGCTTTTGAAATAGCTGAATCTTCTTGAGGGAGAAGCAGGCAGGAAGGAGAGGATGACAACAAAAATCCAGCTAGGAGGAGTAGAGGAATCCAACAAACAGAAGTAGTAAGATAAATCTTACAGAGAGCAGGCTCAGGTTAAGGTTTAAGACAAACTTCAATACTAAGCAATGTGAAAATGCTGGGAGGGGCCTTAAATAGGTTGATGTTAATGAGAGCAGGATGCTTTAAAGGGACAGTGCAGAGAAATAAGTATGCCATTATCCTGACAGAATCCCCCCTCCAAGGAGCCACTCCAGAGGCTCAAGGCCCAGGACGATCCGGATGTCTTTGGTGGAAATGAGATATCAAACGAGGAGCGGATATGTTGGTAGCTGGTTCCCAGGAATCATCATCTGTAGAGAAACCCTTCCAACGAACAAGATATTCAATACGTCCCCTACGGAAACGGGAATCCAGGATTGAGTGAACTTCATACTCCATTTCAGGGTCGAGAGAAATAGGTGGAAGAGAAGTTTGTAAAGAGAAATCCCTGAGATCCTTATAGGGTTTGAGAAGGGATACATGGAATGTGGGATGAACTCTTAAATTATCGGGTAATTTAAGCCGGACAGCATTGGCATTAATGACAAGTTCAACAGGGTATGGACCAATGAACAACGGAGAAAGTTTTTTCGAAGGGGTTTTCAAACTTAGGTGTTTGGTGGATAGCCAGACTAGATCACCTTTTGTGTAGACAGGAGGCGGAGTTCTGCGGCGATCATAATACTGTTTCTGGAGTTGTTTTGCTGCTATGATGTTGGACTCGATGGTTTTAAAGTTGGAAGAGATGGAATCAGACAAATCTGATATACTAGATACTGGAACGGTAGAAGATGGTAGGATGTGAAACTTGGGGTGAAAACCGTAGTTTGCGAAGAAGGGAGTTTGACCAGTAGTGGAATGAATAGTGTTGTTGTAACAAAATTCAGCGTAATGCAGGAAGTCACTCCAAAGATGTTGTTGAGAGGAACAGAAGAGTCTTAAAAATTGTTCCAACCACTGGTTACAACGTTCAGTTTGGCCATTACATTGCGGGTGGTAAGCAGTAGTCAACTTTCTCTCAACAGATAAAGTTTTACAAAAATGGTACCATAGTCTGCTAGAAAATTGACTGCCACGATCACTGAGGATTGAAGTGGGAAGTCCATGATACTTAACAATATGTTTGAGAAGCAAATGTACTGTCTCCAAAGCGGTAGGAAGTTTGGAGAAGGGGATGAAATGGCACATCTTCGTGAAGAGATCTACAACGACAAGGATGGTGGTATTCTTTGAAGAGACTGGCAAATCTACAATAAAGTCTAAAGCAATCTCAGACCATGGATTCTTTGGAGTAGGCAAAGGCAAAAGCAACCCATAGGGAGAGTGTTTATCCCTTTTTGAAATGGTACAATTAAGACAAGAGTTTATATAGTCCTTAACTTGAGTTGCCATATGAGGCCACCAGTAATCTCTTTTTACTAGATCCAGAGTTTTATGGATACCTGGATGACCAGCTAGAGGTGAATCATGTACAGATTGAAGGAGAATGAGTCTGAGGGAAGGTGGAACATATATCTTTGAATCATGAGAATAAAGTCCTTGAGTATTAAGTTGAAGAAGGTGTAATGGCTTAGTATTATGTCAGGCACAACTAAGAAAGAAAAAATGTGTGCAGCTTAGTTATTTGGACCACAACTGCTGGGAATGAAAAAAACAATAAAAATTGTATGGTTGTTTGCAACAGAGTGATAAGGTAAAACAAAGTTTAGGAATTAGGCAGCTATGTAAAACCTTATTCCTTATTGCAAGGTTTTAATATACAGGCAGTAATTGAGCATATTCCCTATGGCTGCCACATGTGTCTGGGTAGTCACTGTGAGAAAGTAAATGCAGCAGGGATATGCTCAGATAAACCTGAGATTTTACCATTAATGAAGGAAAAAATAAATAAGCAAGGAAAAAATGGTACTATGATCATAGAAAAAAATAAGCAATTGCAATTGTGTACAGAGTTATGGTAAAACAGCAGGATATGAGGGAATGAAAATAAAAGTCACAGAAAAATAACAGCAGCAACTGAGATACTAATCTTAGGGAATAGCAGCAAAGTAAAATTCAGAGACTGGCTTACCCCTAACAGGACTGTTATAATGATAGTTGCAAACACCGGGTTGTAATGGCGACTTGCCAGAGGGAGCAGGGAAGCTCAGTAGCAGCTGGCTGATGACGTCACAGCATGAGGAAGTGGAGCTCAGTGAAAAGTGAATCCCAAGGCCGGTGAGCTGCAGGGGAAACTGAGTTAGAGGTAAAGGTATGAATGAGGCTTTTGAAATAGCTGAATCTTCTTGAGGGAGAAGCAGGCAGGAAGGAGAGGATGACAACAAAAATCCAGCTAGGAGGAGTAGAGGAATCCAACAAACAGAAGTAGTAAGATAAATCTTACAGAGAGCAGGCTCAGGTTAAGGTTTAAGACAAACTTCAATACTAAGCAATGTGAAAATGCTGGGAGGGGCCTTAAATAGGTTGATGTTAATGAGAGCAGGATGCTTTAAAGGGACAGTGCAGAGAAATAAGTATGCCATTATCCTGACAAAGATGGACAAGTTCCTAGAGGTTCCGGTGCCCCCCGACGCTTTTCCTATACCCAAGCGGGTGGCGGACATAGTAAATAAAGAGTGGGAAAGGCCCGGCATACCTTTTGTTCCCCCCCCCCCCCTATATTTAAGAAATTATTTCCTATAGTCGACCCCAGAAAGGACTTATGGCAGACAGTCCCCAAGGTCGAGGGGGCGGTTTCGACTCTAAACAAACGCACTACTATTCCTATCGAAGATAGTTGTGCTTTCAAAGATCCTATGGATAAGAAATTAGAGGGTTTGCTTAAAAAGATTTTTGTACAGCAAGGTTACCTTCTACAACCAATTTCATGCATTGTTCCTGTCACTACGGCAGCGTGTTTCTGGTTCGAGGAACTAGAAAAATCGCTCAGTAAAGAATCTTCGTATGAGGAGGTTATGGACAGAGTTCAAGCACTTAAATTGGCTAACTCTTTTGTTTTAGATGCCGCTTTGCAATTAGCTAGATTAGCGGCGAAAAATTCAGGGTTTGCTATCGTGGCGCGCAGAGCGCTTTGGCTAAAGTCTTGGTCAGCGGATGTGTCTTCCAAGACAAAATTGCTTAACATTCCTTTCAAAGGTAAAACATTATTTGGACCTGATTTGAAAGAGATTATTTCAGACATCACTGGGGGAAAGGGCCACGCCCTCCCACAGGATAGGTCTTTTAAGGCTAAAAATAAGCCTAATTTCTCCAACATAGGTGTGTCCGGTCCACGGCGTCATCCTTACTTGTGGGATATTCTCTTCCCCAACAGGAAATGGCAAAGAGCCCAGCAAAGCTGGTCACATGATCCCTCCTAGGCTCCGCCTACCCCAGTCATTCTCTTTGCCGTTGTACAGGCAACATCTCCACGGAGATGGCTTAGAGTTTTTTAGTGTTTAACTGTAGTTTTTCATTATTCAATCAAGAGTTTGTTATTTTCAAATAGTGCTGGTACGTACTATTTACTCAGAAACAGAAAAGAGATGAAGAATTCTGTTTGTATGAGGAAAATGATTTTAGCAACCGTAACTAAAATCCATGGCTGTTCCACACAGGACTGTTGAGAGCAATTAACTTCAGTTGGGGGAACAGTTTGCAGTCCTTTGCTGCTTGAGGTATGACACATTCTAACAAGACGATGTAATGCTGGAAGCTGTCATTTTCCCTATGGGATCCGGTAAGCCATGTTTATTACGATTGTAAATAAGGGCTTCACAAGGGCTTATTTAGACTGTAGACTTTTTTTGGGCTAAATCGATTGATATTAACACTTATTTAGCCTTGAGGAATCATTTATTCTGGGTATTTTGATATAATAATATCGGCAGGCACTGTTTTAGACACCTTATTCTTTAGGGGCTTTCCCAAAGCATAGGCAGAGTCTCATTTTCGCGCCGGTGTTGCGCACTTGTTTTTGAGAGGCATGGCATGCAGTCGCATGTGAGAGGAGCTCTGATACTTATAAAAGACTTCTGAAGGCGTCATTTGGTATCGTATTCCCCTTTGGGTTTGGTTGGGTCTCAGCAAAGCAGATACCAGGGACTGTAAAGGGGTTAAAGCTTAAAACGGCTCCGGTTCCGTTATTTTAAGGGTTAAAGCTTCCAAAATTGGTGTGCAATATTTTCAAGGCTTTAAGACACTGTGGTGAAAGTTTGGTGAATTTTGAACAATTCCTTCATGTTTTTTCGCAATTGCAGTAATAAAGTGTGTTCAGTTTAAAATTTAAAGTGACAGTAACGGTTTTATTTCAAAACGTTTTTTGTACTTTCTTATCAAGTTTATGCCTGTTTAACATGTCTGAACTACCAGATAGACTGTGTTCTGAATGTGGGGAAGCCAGAATTCCTATTCATTTAAATAAATGTGATTTATGTGATAATGACAATGATGCCCAAGATGATTCCTCAAGTGAGGGGAGTAAGCATGGTACTGCATCATTCCCTCCTTCGTCTACACGAGTCTTGCCCACTCAGGAGGCCCCTAGTACATCTAGCGCGCCAATACTCCTTACTATGCAACAATTAACGGCTGTAATGGATAATTCTGTCAAAAACATTTTAGCCAAAATGAACCCTTGTCAGCGTAAGCGTGGATGCTCTGTTTTAGTTACTGAAGAGCATGACGACGCTGATATTAATATCTCTGAAGGGCCCCTAACCCAATCAGAGGGGGCCAGGGAGGTTTTGTCTGAGGGAGAAATTACTGATTTAGGGAACATTTCTCAGCAGGCTGAATCTGATGTGATTACATTTAAATTTAAATTGGAACATCTCCGCATTTTGCTTAAGGAGGTATTATCCACTCTGGATGATTGTGAAAATTTGGTCATCCCAGAGAAACTATGTAAAATGGACAAGTTCCTAGAGGTGCCGGGGCTCCCAGAAGCTTTTCCTATACCCAAGCGGGTGGCGGACATTGTTAATAAAGAATGGGAAAGGCCCGGTATTCCTTTCGTCCCTCCCCCCATATTTAAAAAATTGTTTCCTATGGTCGACCCCAGAAAGGACTTATGGCAGTCAGTCCCCAAGGTCGAGGGAGCGGTTTCTACTTTAAACAAACGCACCACTATTCCCATAGAGGATAGTTGTGCTTTCAAAGATCCTATGGATAAAAAATTAGAAGGTTTGCTTAAAAAGATGTTTGTTCAGCAGGGTTACCTTCTACAACCCATTTCATGCATTGTCCCTGTCACTACAGCCGCATATTTCTGGTTTGATGAACTGATTAAGGTGCTCGATAGTGACTCTCCTCCTTATGAGGAGATTATGGACAGAATCAATGCTCTCAAATTGGCTAATTCTTTCACTCTAGACGCCTCTTTGCAATTGGCTAAGTTAGCGGCTAAGAATTCTGGGTTTGCTATTGTGGCGCGCAGAGCGCTTTGGTTGAAATCTTGGTCGGCTGATGCGTCTTCCAAGAACAAGCTACTAAACATTCCTTTCAAGGGGAAAACGCTGTTTGGTCCTGACTTGAAAGAGATTATCTCTGATATCACTGGGGGTAAGGGCCACGCCCTTCCTCAGGATCGGCCTTTCAAGGCAAAAAATAGACCTAATTTTCGTCCCTTTCGTAAAAACGGACCAGCCCAAGGTGCTACGTCCTCTAAGCAAGAGGGTAATACTTCTCAGGCCAAGCCAGCTTGGAGACCAATGCAAGGCTGGAACAAGGGAAAGCAGGCCAAGAAACCTGCCACTGCTACCAAGACAGCATGAAATATTGGCCCCCGATCCGGGACCGGATCTGGTGGGGGGCAGACTCTCTCTCTTCGCTCAGGCTTGGGCAAGAGATGTTCTGGATCCTTGGGCGCTAGAAATAGTCTCCCAGGGTTATCTTCTGGAATTCAAGGGACTTCCCCCAAGGGGGAGGTTCCACAGGTCTCAGTTGTCTTCAGACCACATAAAAAGACAGGCGTTCTTACATTGTGTAGAAGACCTGTTAAAAATGGGAGTGATTCATCCTGTTCCATTAAGAGAACAAGGGATGGGGTTCTACTCCAATCTGTTCATAGTTCCCAAAAAAGAGGGAACGTTCAGACCAATCCTAGATCTCAAGATCTTAAACAAATTTCTCAAGGTCCCATCGTTCAAGATGGAAACCATTCAAACTATCCTTCCTTCCATCCAGGAAGGTCAATTCATGACCACGGTGGATTTAAAGGATGCGTATCTACATATTCCTATCCACAAGGAACATCATCGGTTCCTAAGGTTTGCATTCCTGGACAAACATTACCAGTTCGTGGCGCTTCCTTTCGGATTAGCCACTGCTCCAAGGATTTTCACAAAGGTACTAGGGTCCCTTCTAGCGGTGCTAAGACCAAGGGGCATTGCAGTAGTACCTTACCTGGACGACATTCTGATTCAAGCGTCGTCCCTCCCTCGAGCAAAGGCTCACACGGACATCGTCCTGGCCTTTCTCAGATCTCACGGCTGGAAAGTGAACGTGGAAAAGAGTTCTCTATCCCCGTCAACAAGGGTTCCCTTCTTGGGAACAATTATAGATTCCTCAGAAATGAGGATTTTTCTAACAGAGGCCAGAATAACAAAGCTTCTGGACTCTTGTCGGATTCTTCATTCCGTTCCTCTTCCTTCCGTAGCTCAGTGTATGGAAGTGATCGGGTTGATGGTAGCGGCAATGGACATAGTTCCTTTTGCGCGCATTCATCTAAGACCATTACAACTGTGCATGCTCAGTCAGTGGAATGGGGACTATACAGACTTGTCTCCAAAGATACAAGTAAATCAGAGGACCAGAGACTCACTCCGTTGGTGGCTGTCCCTGGACAACCTGTCACAAGGGATGACATTCCGCAGACCAGAGTGGGTCATTGTCACGACCGACGCCAGTCTGACGGGCTGGGGCGCGGTCTGGGGATCCCTGAAAGCTCAGGGTCTTTGGTCTCGGGAAGAATCTCTTCTACCGATAAATATTCTGGAACTGAGAGCGATATTCAATGCTCTCAAGGCTTGGCCTCAGCTAGCAAGGACCAAGTTCATACGATTTCAATCAGACAACATGACGACTGTTGCGTACATCAACCATCAGGGGGGAACAAGGAGTTCCCTAGCGATGGAGGAAGTGACCAAGATTATTCTATGGGCGGAGTCTCACTCCTGCCACCTGTCTGCTATCCACATCCCGGGAGTGGAAAATTGGGAAGCGGATTTTCTGAGTCGTCAGACATTGCATCCGGGGGAGTGGGAACTCCATCCGGAAATCTTTGCCCTAGTCACTCAGCTGTGGGGCATTCCAGACATGGATCTGATGGCCTCTCGTCAGAACTTCAAAGTTCCCTGTTACGGGTCCAGATCCAGGGATCCCAAGGCGGCTCTAGTGGATGCACTAGTAGCACCTTGGACCTTCAAACTAGCTTATGTGTTTCCGCCGTTTCCTCTCATTCCCAGGCTGGTAGCCAGGATCAATCAGAAGAGGGCGTCGGTGATCTTGATAGCTCCTGCGTGGCCACGCAGGACTTGGTATGCAGATCTGGTGAATATGTCATCGGCTCCACCTTGGAAGCTACCTTTGAGACGAGACCTTCTTGTTCAGGGTCCGTTCGAACATCCGAATCTGGTTTCACTCCAGCTGACTGCCTGGAGATTGAACGCTTGATTTTATCGAAGCGAGGTTTCTCAGATTCTGTTATCGATACTCTTGTTCAGGCCAGAAAGCCTGTAACTAGAAAGATTTACCACAAAATTTGGAAAAAATATATCTGTTGGTGTGAATCTAAAGGATTCCCTTGGGACAAGGTTAAGATTCCTAGGATTCTATCCTTCCTTCAAGAAGGATTGGAAAAAGGATTATCGGCAAGTTCCCTGAAGGGACAGATTTCTGCCTTGTCGGTGTTGCTTCACAAAAAGCTGGCAGCTGTGCCAGATGTTCAAGCCTTTGTTCAGGCTTTGGTTAGAATTAAGCCTGTTTACAAACCTTTGACTCCTCCTTGGAGTCTCAATTTAGTTCTTTCAGTTCTTCAGGGGGTTCCGTTTGAACCCTTACATTCCGTTGATATTAAGTTATTATCTTGGAAAGTTTTATTTTTAGTTGCAATTTCTTCTGCTAGAAGAGTTTCAGAATTATCTGCTCTGCAGTGTTCCCCTCCTTATCTGGTGTTCCATGCAGATAAGGTGGTTTTTCGTACTAAACCTGGTTTTCTTCCGAAAGTTGTTTCTAACAAAAACATTAACCAGGAGATTATCGTGCCTTCTCTGTGTCCGAAACCAGTTTCAAAGAAGGAACGTTTGTTGCACAATTTGGATGTTGTTCGCGCTCTAAAATTCTATTTAGATGCTACAAAGGATTTTAGACAAACATCTTCCTTGTTTGTTGTTTATTCAGGTAAAAGGAGAGGTCAAAAAGCAACTTCTACCTCTCTCTCTTTTTGGATTAAAAGCATCATCAGATTGGCTTACGAGACTGCCGGACGGCAGCCTCCCGAAAGAATCACAGCTCATTCCACTAGGGCTGTGGCTTCCACATGGGCCTTCAAGAACGAGGCTTCTGTTGATCAGATATGTAGGGCAGCGACTTGGTCTTCACTGCACACTTTTACCAAATTTTACAAGTTTGATACTTTTGCTTCTTCTGAGGCTATTTTTGGGAGAAAGGTTTTGCAAGCCGTGGTGCCTTCCATTTAGGTGACCTGATTTGCTCCCTCCCTTCATCCGTGTCCTAAAGCTTTGGTATTGGTTCCCACAAGTAAGGATGACGCCGTGGACCGGACACACCTATGTTGGAGAAAACAGAATTTATGTTTACCTGATAAATTTCTTTCTCCAACGGTGTGTCCGGTCCACGGCCCGCCCTGGTTTTTTTTTAATCAGGTCTGATAATTTATTTTCTTTAACTACAGTCACCACGGTACCATATGGTTTCTCCTATGCTAATATTCCTCCTTAACGTCGGTCGAATGACTGGGGTAGGCGGAGCCTAGGAGGGATCATGTGACCAGCTTTGCTGGGCTCTTTGCCATTTCCTGTTGGGGAAGAGAATATCCCACAAGTAAGGATGACGCCGTGGACCGGACACACCGTTGGAGAAAGAAATTTATCAGGTAAACATAAATTCTGTTTTTCGTCCCTTTCGCAGAAACGGACCAGTCTCTAATTCTGTATCCTCTAAGCAAGAGGGTAATACTTCACAACCCAAACCAGCCTGGAAACCAATGCAAGGCTGGAACAAGGGTAAGCAGGCCAAGAAGCCTACCACTGCTACCAAAACAGCATGAAGGGATAGCCCCCGATCCGGGACCGGATCTAGTGGGGGGCAGACTTTCTCTCTTTGCTCAGGCTTGGGCAAGAGATGTTCAGGATCCTTGGGCGCTAGAAATAGTTTCTCAAGGTTATCTCCTGGAATTCAAGGAACTACCCCCAAGGGGAAGGTTCCACAGGTCTCAATTATCTTCAAACCAAATAAAGAGACAGGCATTCTTACATTGTGTAGAAGACCTGTTAAAGATGGGAGTGATACATCCAGTTCCGATAAGAGAACAAGGAATGGGTTTTTATTCCAATCTGTTCATAGTTCCCAAAAAAGAGGGAACATTCAGACCAATTTTGGATCTAAAGATCCTGAACATATTTCTCAGGGTACCATCGTTCAAAATGGAAACTATTCGAACGATCCTACCTACTATCCAGGAAAATCAATTTATGACTACCGTGGATTTAAAGGATGCGTACCTACATATTCCTATCCACAAGGAACATCATCAGTTCCTAAGGTTCGCTTTTCTGGACAAGCATTACCAGTTTGTGGCACTTCCATTCGGATTAGCCACTGCTCCAAGGATTTTCACAAAGGTACTAGGGTCCCTTCTAGCGGTTCTAAGACCAAGTGGCATTGCAGTAGTACCTTACTTGGACGACATCCTGATTCAAGCGTCGTCCATGTCAAAAGCAAAGGCTCATACGGACATCGTCCTAGCCTTTCTCAGATCTCACGGATGGAAAGTGAACAAAGAAAAAAGTTCTCTGTCCCCGTCAACAAGAGTTCCCTTCTTGGGAACAATAATAGATTCCTTAGAAATGAGGATTTTTCTGACAGAGGTCAGAAAATCAAAACTTCTAAGCTCTTGTCAAGTACTTCATTCTGTTCCTCGTCCTTCCATAGCGCAGTGCATGGAAGTAATAGGATTGATGGTTGCAACAATGGACATAGTTCCTTTTGCACGAATTCATCTAAGACCATTACAACTGTGCATGCTCAGACAGTGGAATGGGGATTATACAGACTTGTCTCCGACGATTCAAGTAGATCAAAAGACCAGAGATTCACTCCGTTGGTGGCTGACCCTGGACAATCTGTCACAGGGAATGAGCTTCCGCAGACCAGAGTGGGTCATTGTCACGACCGACGCCAGCCTAGTGGGCTGGGGCGCGGTCTGGGAATCCCTGAAAGCTCAGGGTCTATGGTCTCGGGAAGAGTCTCTTCTCCCGATAAACATTCTGGAACTGAGAGCGATATTCAATGCTCTCAGAGCTTGGCCTCAACTAGCAAAGGCCAAATTCATAAGGTTTCAGTCAGACAACATGACGACCGTTGCATATATCAATCATCAGGGGGGAACAAGGAGTTCCCTGGCGATGAAAGAAGTGACCAAGATAATTCAATGGGCGGAGGATCACTCCTGCCACTTGTCTGCGATCCACATCCCAGGAGTGGAAATTTGGGAAGCGGATTTTCTGAGTCGTCAGACATTCCATCCGGGGGAGTGGGAACTCCATCCGGAAATCTTTGCCCAAATAACTCAATTATGGGGCATTCCAGACATGGATCTGATGGCGTCTCGTCAGAACTTCAAGGTTCCTTGCTACGGGTCCAGATCCAGGGATCCCAAGGCGACTCTAGTAGATGCACTAGTAGCACCTTGGACCTTCAACCTAGCTTATGTATTCCCACCGTTTCCTCTCATCCCCAGGCTGGTAGCCAGGATCAATCAGGAGAGGGCCTCGGTGATCTTGATAGCTCCTGCGTGGCCACGCAGGACTTGGTATGCAGACCTGGTGAATATGTCATCGGCTCCACCATGGAAGCTACCTTTGAGACAGGACCTTCTTGTTCAGGGTCCATTCGAACATCCGAATCTGGTTTCCCTCCAACTGACGGCTTGGAGATTGAACGCTTGATTTTATCAAAGCGTGGGTTTTCAGATTCTGTAATAGATACTCTGATTCAGGCTAGAAAGCCTGTAACTAGAAACATTTACCATAAAATATGGAAAAAATATATCTGTTGGTGTGAATCTAAAGGATTCCCATGGAACAAGATAAAAATTCCTAAGATTCTATCCTTTCTACAAGAAGGTTTGGAGAAAGGATTATCTGCAAGTTCTCTGAAGGGATAGATCTCTGCTTTATCTGTTTTACTTCACAAAAGACTGGCAGCTGTGCCAGATGTTCAAGCATTTGTTCAGGCTCTGGTTAGGATCAAGCCTGTTTACAGACCTTTGACTCCTCCCTGGAGTCTAAATCTAGTTCTTTCAGTTCTTCAAGGGGTTCCGTTTGAACCCTTACATTCCGTAGATATTAAGTTATTATCTTGGAAAGTTTTGTTTTTGGTTGCAATTTCTTCTGCTAGAAGAGTTTCAGAGTTATCTGCTCTGCAGTGTTCTCCGCCCTATCTGGTGTTCCATGCAGATAAGGTGGTTTTGCGTACTAAGCCTGGTTTTCTTCCGAAAGTTGTTTCCAACAAAAATATTAACCAGGAGATAGTTGTACCTTCTTTGTGTCCGAATCCAGTTTCAAAGAAGGAACGTTTGTTACACAATTTGGACGTAGTCCGTGCTCTAAAATTCTATTTAGAGGCTACTAAAGATTTCAGACAAACATCTTCCTTGTTTGTTGTTTATTCTGGTAAAAGGAGAGGTCAAAAAGCGACTTCTACCTCTCTTTCCTTTTGGCTTAAAAGCATTATCCGATTGGCTTATGAGACTGCCGGACGGCAGCCTCCTGAAAGAATCACAGCTCACTCCACTAGGGCTGTGGCTTCCACATGGGCCTTCAAGAACGAGGCTTCTGTTGACCAGATATGTAAGGCAGCGACTTGGTCTTCACTGCACACTTTTGCCAAATTTTACAAATTTGATACTTTTGCTTCTTCGGAGGCTATTTTTGGGAGAAAGGTTTTGCAAGCCGTGGTGCCTTCCATTTAGGTGACCTGATTTGCTCCCTCCCTTCATCCGTGTCCTAAAGCTTTGGTATTGGTTCCCACAAGTAAGGATGACGCCGTGGACCGGACACACCAATGTTTGAGAAAACAGAATTTATGCTTACCTGATAAATTACTTTCTCCAACGGTGTGTCCGGTCCACGGCCCGCCCTGGTTTTTTAATCAGGTCTGATGAATTATTTTCTCTAACTACAGTCACCACGGTATCATATGGTTTCTCCTATATATATTTCCTCCTGTCCGTCGGTCGAATGACTGGGGTGGGCGGAGCCTAGGAGGGATCATGTGACCAGCTTTGCTGGGACTCTTTGCCATTTCCTGTTGGGGAAGAGAATATCCCACAAGTAAGGATGACGCCGTGGACCGGACACACCGTTGGAGAAAGTAATTTATCAGGTAAGCATAAATTCTGTTTTTGCTAGTTTAAAGCAACTAACAAAATAAATTAAGCGAGGCATGTTCAATGGGTTTAAAATAAAACTGTTTAAAAATAGAATCAGAAGACCAGTCAGCTGCATCCAAAATTTGTTGAAGGGTAGCAGCTTTCAAAAATGCTTTAGAAGCGGCTGATCCTCTAACAGAGTGAGCGGAAAAAGAAATATCAATACCTGCTTCACTCATAACCCATTTAACCCACCTGGCTATAGAAATAGAGGAGACAGGATGATGAGGAGGAATAAAAGATAACAAAAGTTGATTAGAGGAAGAAGAACGAAAAGAAGTTCTGCGTTCATACTCTTTGAGACATACAACCACACAAAGAAGAGGTTCCGAAGGTAAGTAAGGATAGAAAATAGAAGTAGAAAAAGATTTAGTTCTTTTAGAAATATAGAAAGTAACACCTTCAGGAGTAAAACGTTTAGAATCAAAATCTAAAGCTCTGACATCAGAAACTCTACGAAAAGAAATTAAACACAAAAGGGTAGCCAATTTAGCAGTAAGTTGTTTTAAGGATAAAAATTCATTAGAAAGCCAAGATTTAAAAAGGGAAAAAATAAGATCAACATCCCAAAAAGAAGAATATTTAGGAGTTGGGGGTCTTTTAAGTTTAATTGCTTTCATTAATTTACAAATTAAAGGATGTTGACCCACAGGGAAATTATTAATAAAAGAATGTTTAGCTGAAATTGCAGATCTAGAAACATTGATGGTTCTGTAAGCTAATCCTGATTCAAAAAGAGAGGTGAGGAAATTAATGATATAACTTATATCCACTGAAATGGGATCCAAACTTCTTTCCAAGCACCAGCCAGACCATCTGGTCCATGCGGAAAAATAGCATTTTTTGGTCCCGGGGGCCAAAGAGTCCCCAAGGAGTTCTTGAGCTTTTTGTGATAAACCTTTGAAAGAAGAAGATTGCCCGAAATTGACCAAGCTATAAGACGAAGAGATCCTTGAATGATAAGATCGTGAGGATGACCTTCTGGATCTGACAACAGAAGAGGAAAAATAGGAAGAAGAAGAGGATGGTTGACAGACAATTCTAGAAGAGATGGGTACCAGGGTTGAGATGGCCAAAGAGGAGTGATGAGAAGAATTGAAAGAAGATCTCGACAGACTACTGAAATGACTCTCTGAATCATTGAGAAAGGAGGAAACGCATAAGCTGTCTGAAGAGGCCAAGGATGGAGAAATGCATCGATCGCCAATGCCTCCGGATCTGGACGCCAACTGCAATAAGGACGAATCTGATGATTCAGTCTCGAAGCGAACAGATCCATCGAAAAGGGACCTCTGAGAGATTGAAGCGAATGAAAAACTTGATGATGAAGTTTCCAATCGCTGGAATCTGTCAGATATCGAGAACCCCAATCCGCCGCGACATTGGATAATCCTGGAATATATTCCGCTTTGACAGAAATATTTCTGTCCATTCAAAGATGAATGAATTCTTTCGTAATAATCGACAAATCTCTTGATTTTGTACCACTTAGACAATTCAAATAATGGACTGCAGAAATATTGTCCATTCTGAGTGAAATGGACACAGGCAAAGAATATTTTACAAAAATTTTGACTGCAAAAGAACCTGCCAAAAGTTCTAAGCAGTTGATGTGAAAATGTTTTTCCTCTGAAGACGCTTCTATATGAAAGCGCCACCATGAAAGTTCCTCTTTGACTTCCAATGAAAGAGGAATGGGATGGGAATAAGACAAACCTTTCTGAAGGTGAAAAATTTTTAGACGTTGAAGTTCCCTGTAATGAAGAGGAGCAGGGAAAATAGCCTGAATAGAGGATGAGAGTAACCCAACTATTCTGGCTATAGTCCTGATGGGAACTAAAGACAAAGAAAAAGTTTTTGAAATCTCTTTCTTGATATTCACAATTTTTTCTCTGGGAAGGCTTAAAGTAGATTTCACTGTATCTATTTGAAAACCCAAAAAGGTTAGAGATTTGGTTTGAGAAAGAACAGATTTCTCTTTGTTGACTAAGAAACCCAAATTTTCTAAGATATAGATAGTAAGATTGAGTTGAGAACTCAAAACGACTGAATTTTTATTCATAATCAAAATATCGTCTAAATAGATGATAAGGCGAACACCTCGAAGACGAAGCCAAGTAATTATAGGTTTCATCAATTTGGTGAAAATCCAAGGGGCTGAAGATAATCCGAAAGGCATGCAAGTGAATCTCCAGATTTTTCCTTCCCAATTGAAGGAAAGAAATTTCCTGTGATCTTGAGCTACCGGAACCGTGAGATAAGCATCTGTCAAATCTAATCTGACTAAGAAATCGTTGTCTAGAAGACAATCTCTGAGAAGATGAATACCTTCCATTTTGAAATGTTGATAAACCACGAAGGCATTTAGAGATCTTAAATTTATAACAGGGCGAAATTGACCATTTTTCTTTTTTACTAGGAAAAGATTGCTGAAAAAACTATTTTGAAGATCTGACGCTGGTTCTATTGCTTGTTTTTCTACCAGATTTAAAATTTAGTTTTGAACAAAAATTTTGTCTGAAACAGAACATTTTATTGAAAGTGGAAGAGATTTTTGAACTGGAGGAGAAATAAAATCTATAAAAAGACCTGAAACCGTATGAAGAACCCATTGATCTGAAGTTATTAAGTTCCAATTTTGAGCAAAAAGATACAATCTGCCTCCTAAGTTTTGGAAAGAATTCTGAGAAGGAGGAAAATAAAAATTTACCTTGAGATGAGCGAGATCTTTGCCTCGAACGTTGGAGTCTAGGATTCCAAAATCTTCCTCTGGATGGGAAGAAATTTGAGGAAATTGGGTTTTGATATGGTCTTTGAGAATGAAATTGTTGATTGGAAAATTGAGACCTGTTTGGGTATGAAGCACGGCCGGGAAAGCGGCCTCTACCTTTCCCAGCCTGTTCAGAAAAACGTTCCTGATGAAAAATCTTTTTCATAGATGTAAGAACTTTATTAAGATTGGAAAAGGTATTTACATAACTGTTAAGTTCCTTAATAAATGTGTCTCCAAATAAAAGGCCATTAGTATCTGTATGAATTTCATTAATAGCGAAATCACACACTCTGGGGTTGATACGTCTAAGTATGTTTCGTCTGCGTTCGTTATACATAGCAGAGTTGGCGTTACCCAGAAAACTGAGCATCCTCTGCAGCCATTCTCTGACTATGACCGGATCAAGCAAGGAATTGTCATATACAGCTTGTTCAGATAAATCAAATAACTTTGCTAAAGGACCAATAGTGTCAAGCATTTTGTCTTGACAAATTTTCCAAGCACGGTCCATGCCTTTCTTTAACTTAAAAGCTGGAGACCCTATGAATTTTAAAATTTTTGGATCTACTTCAGGTGTAGTACTAGCGTTGTTAGGAAGAATTGGTCTGGGGCATTCTGCCCCCATCTTATTTCTAGAATCCCTCTTTAAGGGTTGTCTTAACTGGTAATCAATGAATTCTGCAATATCAGATGACGGGCACCACTCCGCAGATCTAGGGTGGTGCAGATCATCTGCATTGAACCTAGGATTTCCTAGGCAATCAAAAAATTTAACTTTTGAAGAATCCAAATGTTTAGATTTTTTTAAGAGCTTTTTTGAAATTTTTAATCTTTGGAGAGGCCGAAGAATTATCTGAAGAATTAGAAATATAATTTTCAGATTTATTAAAATCCAAAGGAATCAGAATTAATTTCTGTATCAGAAATCTCAGAATCTTCATCATTGGCCAAAGCCTCTCCCATTAGTAACCTCTTGGGAGTAGAGGGAAATGCAGGTGTTTTCCTTCCTTTCCTGCCAGGAACAACTGAACCAGAGACAATCTGGCGAGATTTCTGGAGTAATTTTTTACTTGTTTTAATGCCACTTGAAATAGGCCTTTTTCTTTTTAAAGTCTTTTTAGATGATTTATCAATTAATAAAGAAATCTTTTCAAGCATAGAATTCATTGATGTGTCAATCATCTTTTGAACACTTTCTGAATTAAGAGGGTTCAAAGCTGAAGATTGAGACATATTTAAATATATAAAAAAACAATTTAAAATAAATATAAATTTAAATTGAATTAATAAAATTTATTAAACAAAAAACAAATCAATTTTAAGAATATATATAAAAAAAATTAAAATATTGACCGCAACGAATGTGACTCAAAATAGTGAAATAAAATAAAATAAACTTATTTTGAAGTTATAACTATTCTGGCCAAAAGATGGAGACAAAGTCCATCAAAAGGAACAAATATACTGAAGCTAAAATATATAAACAATTAGTGAGCTGCGTTTGACCGGAACGCAACAAAGTTGAAACTATCCGACTTAAAACAGCTGATTGTCGGAAGGAGGGCGGAAGATAGAAATTTAACTGCGCAATAAGAGTGAGATAGGCTGCGCACTGAGACCGACAGAGTCAAGATGGACGTCGGAACAGTGCTGCATAACGCAGCAGGGGATAAATAACCGATTACAAGCAAAGGATGCTTCGTAATCGGAAAAAAACAAAAGAAAACAAAACCGGAAGGAGAGGTTAAGGTATAAAAATAAAAAGGAAAAATTTAACCAACGAAAATAATTAATAAAGAAAAACAGAAAATGTTAAACAACAAAATATTTGATAAAAGATAACTATAAAACTAATATAAACGAAAACAATAAAAAACTTTATTATGTATAAACATTTATGAGCAATACTTATCTTTCTGATGCAGTAAAAGAAAGAGGATGTATTGCTGTATTTTGGACAGTTTATAGGACTTATTATCAATCTGATTGGTTATGTGGTTTTAGTTTAATCAGTTCTCTATCCTGATTGGTCACTGATTTATTATTTGTTTTACTGTCTACTTTTTAAATTTGACAGTTTGTTGTATTTTTATCTATACTTTTAATAACTGCATTTTAGTAGTAAAGAAAGAGAATGCAAAATATGAGTCTCTGGTCTTGTAATAAAATTACTGCTCATTCTACCAGAGCAGTGGCTTCCACATGGGCTTTTAAAAATGAGGCTTCTGTTGAACAGATTTGTAAGGCAGCGACTTGGTCTTCGCTGCATACTTTTTCCATATTTTACAAATTCAATACTTTTGCTTCTTCGGAGGCTATTTTTGGGAGAAAGGTTTTGCAAGCAGTGGTGCCTTCCATTTAAGGTACCTGTCTTGTTCCCTCCCTTCATCCGTGTCCTAAAGCTTTGGTATTGGTATCCCACAAGTAAAGGATGAATCCGTGGACTGGATACACCTTACAAGAGAAAACAGAATTTATGCTTACCTGATAAATTACTTTCTCTTGTGGTGTATCCAGTCCACGGCCCGCCCTGGCTATTAAGTCAGGTAGATTTCTTGTTTAAACTACAGTCACCACTGCACCCTATGGTTTCTCCTTTTTCTTCCTAACCTTCGGTCGAATGACTGGGGGGTGGAGCTAGAGGGGGAGCTATATGGACAGCTCTGCTGTGTGCTCTCTTTGCCACTTCCTGTTAGGAAGGAGAATATTCCACAAGTAAAGGATGAATCCGTGGACTGGATACACCACAAGAGAAAGTAATTTATCAGGTAAGCATAAATTCTGTTTTTCCTCTCCTTCCTCGTCTGATTGCCAGAATCAAACAGGAGAGGGCTTCGGTAATTTTGATAGCACCTGCGTGGCCACGCAGGACTTGGTATGCAGATCTGGTGGAAATGTCATCTCTGCCACCGTGGAAACTGCCACTGAGACAGGACCTTCTCATTCAGGGTCCGTTCCAACATCCAAATCTAGTTTCTCTGCGGCTGACTGCCTGGAGATTGAACGCTTGATTTTATCTAAGCGTGGATTCTCTCGGTCATAGATACCTTGATTCAGGCTCGAAAGCCTGTCACTAGGAAAATTTATCATAAGATATGGCGTAAATATCTTTATTGGTGCGAATCCTAAGGCTACTCATGGAGTAAGATTAGGATTCTTAGGATTTTGTCCTTTCTCCAAGAAGGATTGGAGAAGGGGTTATCAGCTAGTTCCTTAAAGGGACAGATTTCTGCTTTGTCAATCTTACTGCACAATCGTATGGCAGATGTCCCAGACGTTCAGTCGTTTTGTCAGGCTTTGGTTAGAATTAAGCCTGTGTTTAAACCTGTTGCTCTGCCATGGAGTTTGAATTTAGTTCTTAATTTTCAAGGGGTTCCGTTTGAACCTATGCATTCCATAGATATTAAACTTCTATCTTGGAAAGTTCTGTTTTTATTTGCTATCTCTTCTGCTCGAAGAGTTTCTGAGCTATCTGCATTACAATGCGACTCGCCTTATCTTATATTCCATTCTGATAAGGTGGTTTTGCATACCAAACCTGGATTCCTTCCTAAGGTTGTTTCTAATGAGAATATTAATCAGAAAATTGTTGTTCCTTCTCTGTGTCCTAACCCTTCTTCTAAGAAGGAGCGTCTGCTACATAACTTGGACGTGGTTCGTGCCTTGAAGTTTTACTTGCAAGCGACTAAGGATTTCCGTCAAACATCTTCTCTATTGGTTGTCTATTCTGGAAAGTGTAGAGGTCAAAAAGCTACGGCTACCTCTCTTTCTTTTTGGCTGAAAAGCATCATCCGTTTGGCATACGAGACTGCTGGACAGCAGCCTCCTGAAAGGATTACAGCTCATTCTACTAGAGCGGTGGCTTCCACATGGGCTTTTAAAAACAATGCTTCTGTTGAACAGATTTGTAAGGCTGCGACTTGGTCTTCCCTTCATACCTTTTACAAATTTGATACTTTGCTTCTTCGGAGGCTATTTTTGGGAGAACAGTTCTTCAAGCAGTGGTGCCTTCTGTTTAGGTATCTGTCTTGTCCCTCCCGTTCATCCGTGTCCTGTAGCTTTGGTATTGTATCCCACAAGTAAAGGATGAATCCTTGGACTCGTCGTATCTTATAGAAGAAAAGTAAACTTATGCTTACCTGATAAATTAATTTCTTCTATGATACGACGAGTCCACGGCCCGCCCTGTCAATTTAAGACAGATTATATTTTTTTATTTAAAACTTCAGTCACCTCTGCACCTTTTAGTTTCTCCTTTTTCTTCCTATACCTTCGGTCGAATGACTGGGTGGTGTAGTCAAGGGAGGAACTATATAGACAGCTTTGCTGTGGTGCTCTTTGCCACTTCCTGTTAGCAGGAGGCTAATATCCCACAAGTAACGGATCAATCCGTGGACTCGTCGTATCATAGAAGAAATCAATTTATCAGGTAAGCATAAATTTACTTTTTTCTCCTTTCACTGATATATCTAAAGGATGTTTTGTCCCCATGTTTTAATGACTGTGCTATCTTCTCTTCTGCATGAGCTTTAACCTTCCTAATTATTATTATTATTATTTTTTCTATTAAGTTTTCACTGTTGGACTATTTTTTGGACTATTATTTACATTTATATAAGTTATTATTGGAACACACCACAATGTTTTTGTAAATTTTTGGTTTTTCATTTTTCACAATCTTTGTTCTTAATTCACGTTTTTTGAAGATCAACCTATTTTTTGACCATTAATATCTTTTGTACACTAATTTTTGCACGCAACTTTTTTGATACACATTCTTTACATTGGCTTATCGCTGTCACAATATTTTTTACTTGACAATGCGTATGTGGTAAACACACAGTTAAAGGTCTTACTCAGAGCCTTACACATTAGTCACTATTGGCAATATTTAGTTAGATAATATTATATAACTGACTGATATATTTCACCTATTATGTGTATGTGGTAAACACAAAGTTGAATTTTTGTTGTGAGCCTTATACTTAATTTGGAATTTTTTAGGAATATTTTTTAAGAGCATTGTTTGCACAATTTTAAATGCCATATCTGCTATTTAACTATTTGTTTTAACTATTCATTTAGCTATTATTGCTGTACAAATTTGTGTATGTGTATATGGTAAACACAAAGTTGAATTTCTGTTGTGAGCCTTATACTAAATTTGGAATTTTTTATGAATATTTTTAAGAGCAATGTTTGCACAATTTTAAATGCTATATCCGTTACATAACTATTTGTTTTAACTATTCATTTAGCTATTATTGTTGTATAAATTTGATTGTTTATACATGGATCCATGTTTTTAACTTATTTGTGTACTCAATAAATTGTTTATTGTAATCGTTTGACAATATTGCATTAGGTCCAGACCCAGCCTTCGTATAGTTGGCGCTTTGGTATACCTTATTAGTTTAACCTTCCTAATTAACTGCTTAGTCTTTTTTTGTTGGAGTCTCCATATTTTCATACCATCTGCTTGTGTGTGTCTGTAATTTTTATAAGCTATCTTTTTTGTCTTTACAGCATGTGATACTTCTTTGGAAAACCAAATTGGTTTCCGCTTTCTTTTACTTTAACAGACATGTCTAATACAGTGTGCGGTTGCATCTAAAATGGCACCTTTCACAAATTCCCACTGTTCTTGAACCCCTGTAATAAGAGTTTTCCCTTTTAAATAGTTTTTTTAGGTATTCTCCCATTAATGAAAAATCTGCCTTCCTAAAGTCTAAAACTTTTGTTTTAGTCTGGGTGGACAGTTCCTGCACATGAATACTAAACCAAACAGATTGATGACCACTGGATCCTAAGTTCTCACCTACAGACACATATGAAACTGTATCACTGTTTGTATGTATTAGATCTAATATAGCTTCCTTACGAGTTGGTTCCTTGACTAATTGCTCAAGTGATTCCCCTAGCAGAGATTCAAGAATTTACCTGCTTCTAGCTGATCTAGCAGAAGGAATCTTCCAGTCTATATCTGGCAAATTAAAGTTCCCCAGTACTATAACCTTACCCTTCATGGTCATTTTGTTTATTTCTTCTAATAACAGGTTGTCCAGTTTTTCATCCTGCAATGGAGGCCTATATACAACCCCTATTCTAAACACATTTTCTTTTACAAAGATATGACGAGTCCACGGATTTCAGCCTTACTTGTGGGATATTAACCTCCTGCTAACAGTGGCAAAGAGCACCACATCAGAGCTGTATATATAGCTCCTCCCCTTCCCCTCCACCCTCAGTCATTCTCTTTTCCTGTTTTATACTAGGAAGACATGGTAAAGTGAGGTGTTAGTTTTAGTTTTTTCAATCAAGAAGTTTTTTATTTTAAATGGTACCAGTGCGTACTATTTTCCTCAGGGGGTATGGAAGATTTCTGCCCTGAGGTTTGATGATCTTAGCATTTGTAACTAAGATCCACGCTGGTTCCCACAAGACTTCTGAAGGTAACCATGAGGCATCTTCAGTGTGGAGACCGGTTTCATGCTACAAGCAGCATTAAGGTATGTGCAGCTTTTTTTTTCTGAGGAGACTTGGTGTATCAGAACTGGCTGGCATTATTTCCCTGTATGGGAATGGGGTAAGCAGTAAAACCTATTTTAATAAGAGGGGTGTTACTGGAGTCCCTATTTTATATTTATCATTTGTTGATATTTGGGCATTATGTGACATGGGAGACAATATAAAGAACGATGTTTTATGTTTTTTTTATTTTTGGCACTTAAAACTTATTGGCTTTATGCTTGAGGGTTATATTGTGTGTGTATTTTTACTTTAGTGCAAAACTGCATTTCCATGCGGTGTTGTTTGGGCCTACTCCAACTTTTGACCTTAAGGGGCGGAGCCTATTTTTGTGCAATTTCTTCAAGCTTAGCAGCAGCAGCAAACAGTAACTCGGTGGCTCCTGGACTGTGTAGCTGGTCTGAAGGGTTGGAAATTTGATTCAAAGTATCCTGGGGGCAGGTAGGCGCCACAGCCGAGCTGTGGCGAGGTGCAGTGTGTATTTTTATCTATCTTTTGAACTCAAGTGTCTAAACAAATTTCTAAGAGTTCCATCATTCAAGATGGAGACAATTCGAATGATTTTGCCAATGATCCAGGAGGGTCAATATATGACTACCGTGGATTTGAAGGATACTTACCTTCATATTCCAATCCACAAAGATCATCATTGGTTTCTAAGGTTTGCCTTCTTGGACAAACATCAGTTCGTGGCTCTTCCTTTCGGGTTGGCCACAGCACCCAGAATCTTCACAAAGGTTCTAGGGTCTCTTTTGGCGGTTCTCAGACCACAAGGGATAGCGGTGGCGCCTTATCTGGACGATATTCTGATTCAGGCGTCAACTTATCATCTGACAAAATCTCACACGGACACAGTGTTGTCTTTTTTGAGAACTCACGGCTGGAAGGTGAACATAGAGAAGAGTTCACTTGTTCCACAGACAAGGGTTCCTTTCTTGGGAACTCTGATAGTCTCGGTAGCCATGAAGGTATTTCTGACGGAGGTCAGAAAATCAAAGATTTTGAATACTTGCCGAGCACTTCTGTCCATTCCTCGGCCATCAGTGGCTCAGTGTATGGAGGTAATCGGATTAATGGTAGCGGCAATGGACATCGTTCCGTTTGCTCGCTTTCATCTCAGACCACTGCAACTGTGCATGCTCGGTCAGTGGAATGGGGATTATGCGGATTTATCTCCAAAGATAATTCTGGATCAAGAGACCAGAAACTCTCTTCTTTAGTGGTTGTCGCCAGATCATCTGTCCCAGGGGACTTGTTTTAGCAGACCCTCGTGGGGTCTGCCAGCCTTCTGGGCTGGGGTGCAGTTTGGAACTCCCTGAAGGCTCAGGGTGTTTGGACTCAGGTGGAGTCTCTACTTCCAATCAATATTCTGGACCTGAGAGCAATATTCAATGCGCTTCAGGCGTGGACTCAGTTGGCTTCGGCCAAATTCATCAGATTCCAGTCGGACAACATAACGACTGTGGCATATGTCAATCATCAGGGGGGAACAAGGAGTTCCTTAGCGATGCTAGAAGTATCCAAGATAATCAGTTGGGCAGAGGCCCACTCTTGTCATCTGTCAGCGATCTACATCCCAGGGGTAGAGAACTCGGAAGCAGATTTTCTAAGTCGACAGACTTTTCATCCAGGGGAGTGGGAACTTCACCCGGAGGTATTTGCCTCATTGATTCTCAAATGGGTCAGAACGGAATTTGATTTGAAGGCATCTCGTCAGAATGCCAAGCTTCCAAGATATGGATCCCGGTCAAGGGATCCTCAGGCCGAACTGATAGATGCCTTGGCAGTACCTTGGTTGTTCAGCCTAGCTTATGTGTTTCCGCCATTTCCTCTCCTCCCACGCGTGATTGCTCGAATCAAACAGGAGAGTGCTTCAGTGATCCTGATAGCGCCTGCGTGGCCTAGTGGACATGTCCTCTCTGCCACCGTGGAAACTTCCGTTGAGACAGGACCTTCTCATTCAAGGTCCTTTCCAACATCCAAATCTAATTACTGTGCAACTGACTGCGTGGCGATTGAACGCTTGATTTTATCGAAGCGAGGATTCTCTGATTCAGTTATCAATACTTTGATACAGGCTAGAAAGCCTGTCACTAGAAAAATCTATCATAAGATATGGTGTAAATATCTTTGTTGGTGTGAATCCAAGGGTTACTCATGGAGTAAAGTTAGGATTCCTAGGATTTTGTCTTTTCTCCCAGAAGGATTGGAGAAAGGGTTATCAGCAAGTTCCTTAAAGGGACAAATTTCAGCTTTGTCAATTCTGTTTCACAAACGTTTGGCAAATGTATCAGATGTTAAGTCTTTTTGTCAGGCTCTATCTAGAATTAAGCCTGCATTTAGACCTATTACTCCTCCCTGGAGTTTGAATTTAGTTATTCGAGTTCTGCAAGGGGTTCCGTTTGAACCTATGCATTCCATAGATATTAAACTATTATCTTGGAATGTTCTGTTTTTGGTTGCTATTTCTTCTGCTCAAAGAGTTTCTGAGCTTTCAGCAAAGAGTTTCTGAGCTTTCACAGTGTGATTCGCCTTATCTCATATTTCATTCTGATAAGGTGGTTTTACGTACCAAACCTGGGTTCCTTCCTAAGGTTGTTTCGAATAAGAATATTAATCAGGAAATTGTTGTTCCTTCCTTGTGTCCTAATCCTCCTTCTAAGAAGGAGCATCTGTTACATAACTTGGACGTGGTCCGTGCCTTAAAGTTTTACTCACAGGCAACTAAGGATTTCCATCAATCATCTTCATTATTCATTGTTTATTCTGGAAAGCGTAGGGGTCAGAAAGCTACGGCTACCTCTCTTTCTTTTTGACTGAGAAGTATCATCCGCCTGGCATATGAGACTGCTGGACAGCAGCCTCCTGAAAGAATTATGGCTCATTCTACTAGGGCTGTGGCTTCCACATGGGCTTTTGGAAACAATGCATCTGTTGAACAGATTTGTAAGGCTGCAACTTGGTCGTCCCTTCACACTTTTTACAAATTTTACAAATTTGATACTTTTGCTTCTTCTGAAGCTATCTTTGGGAGAAAGGTTCTTCAAGCAGTGGTGCCTTCCGTTTAGGTTCCTGTCTTGTCCCTCCCTTTCATCTGTGTCCTATTGCTTTGGTATTGGTTTCCCACAAGTAAGGATGAAATCCGTGGACTCGTCATATCTTTGTAAAAGAAAACTAAATTTATGCTTACCTGATAAATTACTTTCTTTTACGATATGACGAGTCCACGGCCCGTCCTGTTCTTTTTAAGACAGTTTTTCTTTACAGGGAGTGCAGAATTATTAGGCAAGTTGTATTTTTGAGGATTAATTTTATTATTGAACAACAACCATGTTCTCAATGAACCCAAAAAACTCATTAATATCAAAGCTGAATATTTTTGGAAGTAGTTTTTAGTTTGTTTTTAGTTTTAGCTATTTTAGGGGGATATCTGTGTGTGCAGGTGACTATTACTGTGCATAATTATTAAGCAACTTAACAAAAAACAAATATATACCCATTTCAATTATTTATTTTTACCAGTGAAACCAATATAACATCTCAACATTCACAAATATACATTTCTGACATTCAAAAACAAATCAGTGACCAATATAGCCACCTTTCTTTGCAAGGACACTCAAAAGCCTGCCATCCATGGATTCTGTCAGTGTTTTGATCTGTTCACCATCAACATTGCGTGCAGCAGCAACCACAGCCTCCCAGACACTGTTCAGAGAGGTGTACTGTTTTCCCTCCTTGTAAATCTCACATTTGATGATGGACCACAGGTTCTCAATGGGGTTCAGATCAGGTGAACAAGGAGGCCATGTCATTAGATTTTCTTCTTTTATACCCTTTCTTGCCACCCACGCTGTGGAGTACTTGGAAGCGTGTGATGGAGCATTGTCCTGCATGAAAATCATGTTTTTCCTGAAGGATGCAGACTTTTTCCTGTACCACTGCTTGAAGAAGGTGTCTTCCAGAAACTGGCAGTAGGACTAGGAGTTGAGCTTGACTCCATCCTCAACCCGAAAAGGCCCCACAAGCTCATCTTTGATGATACCAGCCCAAACCAGTACTCCACCTCCACCTTGCTGGCGTCTGAGTCGGACTGGAGCTCTCTGCCCTTTACCAATCCAGCCACGGGCCCATCCATCTGGACCATCAAGACTCACTCTCATTTCATCAGTCCATAAAACCTTAGAAAAATCAGTCTTGAGATATTTCTTGGCCCAGTCTTGATGTTTCAGCTTGTGTTTCTTGTTCAGTGGTGGTCGTCTTTCAACCTTTCTTACCTTGGCCATGTCTCTGAGTATTGCACACCTTGTGCTTTTGGGCACTCCAGTGATGTTGCAGCTCTGAAATATGGCCAAACTGGTGGCAAGTGGCATCTTGGCAGCTGCACGCTTGACTTTTCTCAGTTCATGGGCAGTTATTTTGCGCCTTGGTTTTTCCACACGCTTCTTGCGACCCTGTTGACTATTTTGAATGAAACGCTTGATTGTTCGATGATCACACTTCAGAAGCTTTGCAATTTTAAGAGTGCTGCATCCCTCTGCAAGATATCTCACTATTTTTTACTTTTCTGAGCCTGTCAAGTCCTTCTTTTGACCCATTTTGCCAAAGGAAAGGAAGTTGCCTAATAATTATGCACACCTGATATAGGGTGTTGATGTCATTAGACCACACCCCTTCTCATTACAGAGATGCACATCACCTAATATGCTTAATTGGTAGTAGGCTTTCGAGCCTATACAGCTTGGAGTAAGACAACATGCATAAAGAGGATGATGTGGTCAAAATACTCATTTGCCTAATAATTCTGCACTCCCTGTATATTTTTTGTACACTTCAGTCACCTCTGCACCTTTTTAGCCCTTTTTCTCTTCCTATACCTTCGGCCGAATGACTGAGGGTGGAGCGGAAGGGGAGGGGCTATATATACAGCTCTGCTGTGGTGCTCTTTGCCACTTCCTGTTAGCAGGAGGTTAATATCCCACAAGTAAGGATGAAATCCGTGGACTTGTTATATCGTAAAAAGAAAGTAATTTATCAGGTAAGCATAAATTTAGTTTTTATCTCCAATTTCCAAAGTTACCCAAATACTTTCCACCTCATCATTTGTTCCTACAATTTCAGTAACCTTTATATTTTCATTTACATACAGAGCAACTCCTCCATCTTTCTTTCCTACTCTTTTCTTTTTAAATAACCTGTATCCAGGAATGACTATGTCCCAGTCATGCAAATCATTGTACCATGTTTCTGTTATAGCTACTAAATCAAAATTATCCCCAGTCATTATTGAAATGAGTTCAGGTAATTTATTTCCTAAGCTGCAAGCATTTGTCCTCATGGCACGAACAATTTTTCTACTAGAATTTCTAGAATTGTTACTTGGACTAACAGTTTTGGCATGCTGTGGGGGGCAGGCAGATATATTAATGCTACCCCCCTTTATTAGTTTAAATGATTTCTAATAAAGCATTTGAACTCCTCTACCAGATACTCTGTTCCTTTAACATCCAAATGCAAGCCATCTCTCCTAAATAACCTAGATAGGAGGTTCTCTAAAATATTTGAGACCCATTTTCCTTTTCAGTAATAGACAAAGGAGTTTATTCCTTGGATGGGGCTTCTACTAAATGCAGACCTTGACTGCCATGATTAAAAAAAATCACCTTTCAAGGCCCACTGGATATTGCATAAGCATCTATGCATTTTGTTTACATGAACTGAGGGTGTTACACACTAATATAGGCACTTTTAGCTTAAGGTTTAGACACTTTGAGAGAACAAACTGCTTGGGACCAGAAAAGGTTTGAATTTTAGATTATTTGCATTTATAAAATGGGCCGGTTTTTAAAGAGGTGATATCTTATGTCATTTAGGTGATATTTACATGTCATCATACAGCTTATACGTGTAATCTAAAAGTAATTTCTTTTACAAAGATACGACGAGTCCGCGGATTTCATCCTTACTTATGGGATTACGCCTCCTGTTTAGCAGGAAGTGGCAAAGAGCACCCCAGCAGAGCTGTATATATAGCTCCTCTCCTCCCACCTCCAATCATTCTCTTTGCCTGTGCTAGTGGTAGGAAGAGAGGTGTTAGTTTTAGAGTCTTCAATCAAGAAGTTTTTTATTTTAAAATGGTGCCAGTGAGTACTATTTTCCTCAGGGAGAAATCGTCAGTCTGTACCTTCCCAAGAGGAGTGGAGACATCTTAATTTCTGCCCTGATGTTGATGATCTTAGCAAATCAACATCAGGGCAGAGCACTTGAAGGTAGTACAAAGAATCATCTTCAGTGTGGAGAACCGTGTCATGCTACAAGCAGCATTGAGGTATGTTTCAGTCATTTAGTTCTGGGGAGACGATGCATCAGAACAGGCTGACATTATTCCCTATCTGGGGAGGGGTAAGCAGTATGCACTACATATATGGTAATGGTGTACCTGAAATTACCTTCTTCTAGTGACTGCTAAATATGTCTATGCTTATGAGACTTTCTTTCTATGGGCTAAACGCTGGGAGATGCGGTTTCTGAATGGTCATTGTCATATATATATATATCTGACCTAAGGGAGCACAGTTTTTTGTCATGCAATTGGGCTTGATATTGGTGCGACATGTTGGTGTAAGAGGGGCACATGGCTTTATTTTTTATTAACAAAGACATGTTTGTTTTTTCTGACCCATGCAGGTCTCTGTTACGACTAGTGTTACGCCCACGGAGGGCGGGCCTATTTTTGTGCGCTCAGACGCGCAGTTCCATCCGGATCGCATAGAAGCAAAGTCCTGGGCTCCGGTGGGGCCTCACTTGTTTCACAAACAAAAGCAGTGTATTCCGGGGGCAGGTAGGCGCCACAGCAGAGCTGTGGCGAGGCGCAGGAGGCCTGAATAAATAAAGAGATTTTATTACAACTGTTATATCCATTTATATTGCTTTTATACATCTAAGCAAGTGGGTGCAATACAATTAAGATATTTTGGGCACATTAGAACAGCTTTTATTGACACAAATGACTTTTTAAAGATAACAGAATAATTGTTGCGCTTTTATTATTTGCAGTGCAGTACACTTTTTGGTACTAATATTTTGTCTATGTAATTTGACTTCAGAGCTCAATATTTCAACTAAAGAACAACTGTTATTGCTATTACTAGTCTGTTTAATGTGTCTGATCTTGAGGAAACTACTTGTTCTATGTGTTTAGATGCCATTGTGGAACCCCCTCTTACTTTTTGTCCCTCATGTACTGAAAGGGCCTTACAATGTAAAGAGCAGATTTTCTTTAAGAAAAGTGTGTCTAAGGATGCTTCTCAGTCTAATGAGAATCAGGGTATGCCTCTATTTTCTCCCCATGCGTCACAACCTCTAATGCCCACCCAAGCGACGCTGGGTTCTTCAACCGCGTCTGCTTCATTTACTCTGCAGAATATGGCTGCAGTTATGTCATCTACCCTTACAGAGGTTTTATCTAAGTTGCCAGTGTTACAGGACAAACGCAGCAGGACAGAAGTCAATTTGAGTACTGAGACCGCTGATGCTTTGTTGGCTATTTCCGATGTACCCTCACAGGGATCTGATTTGGGGGTCAGGGAACTTCTGTCTGAGAAGGAACTTTCTGATTCGGGAGATGTGTTGCCTCAGACGGACTCGGACGTCATGTCCTTGAGATTTAAACTTGAACACCTCCACCTGTTGCTTCGGGAGGTTTTAGCGACTCTGGATGACTGTGACTCAATTGTGGTACCACCAGAGAAATTGTGTAAGATGGACAAATACTTAGAGGTGCCTACTTACCCTGATGTTTTTCCGGTTCCTAAGAGAATCTCGGATATTATTACATGGGAAAGACCGGGTATCCCGTTCTCACCTCCTAATTTTAAGAAAATGTATCCCATATCTGACACTATTCGGGACTCTTGGCAAACAGTCCCTAAGGTGGAGGGATCTATATCTACCCTGGCTAAGCGTGCAACTATTCCTATTGAGGACAGTTGTGCTTTCAAAGACCATATGGATAAGAAATTGGAGGGTCTTCTAAAAAAGTTATTTATTCATCAGGGTTTCCTTTTACAACCGACAGCCTGCATTGTACCAGTTACCACTGCGGCGGCTTTCTGGCCTTAAGACTGAGACCCCTTTAGAGGAAATTCTCGATAGAATTAAGGCGCTTAAGCTGGCTAATTCTTTTATTACAGACGCCGCCTTTCAAATTGCCAAGTTGGCGGCTAAGAATGCCGGATTTGCCATTTTAGCGCGTAGAGCGTTATGGTTAAAGTCTTGGTCTGCTGATGTCATCTAAGTCAAAGCTTTTGGCTATTCCTTTCAAAGGGAAAACCCTATTCGGGCCTGACTTAAAAGAAATCATTTCTGACATTACGGGAGGTAAGGGTCATCTCCTACCTCAGGATAAAGCAGCTAAACTGAGGGGTAAACAAAATAATTTTCGTTCCTTTCGGAACTTCAAAGGAGTCCCCGCTTCTTCTTCCGCTAAACAGGAAGGGAATTTTGCGCAAGATAAGACCGTCTGGAGACCCAACCAGGCTTAGAACAAAGGTAAACAATCCAAGAAGCCCACTGCTGCTCGCAAGAGAGCATGAAGGGGCGGCCCCCGATCCAGGACCGGATCTAGTAGGGGGCAGACTTTCTCTCTTTGCCCAGGCTTGGGTAAGAGATGTTCAGGACCCCTGGACACTGGAGATCGTGTCCCAAGGGTATCAACTGGAATTCAAAAATTCTCTCTCAAGGGGGAGGTTTCTTTTTCCACGATTGTCTGTAGACCAGATAAAAAGAGAGGCGTTCTTACGCTGTGTAAGAGACCTCTCTACTATGGGAGTAATTTGTCCCAATACTGGCGCAGGGGCAGGGATTTTACTCAAATTTTTTCGTGGTTCTTAAAAAAGAGGGAACGTTCAGACCTATGTTAGATCTCAAGAGTCTAAACAAGTTTCTCAGAGTCCCATCTTTCAAGATGGAGACTATTCAAACAATTTTACCAATGATCAATATATGACTACCGTGGACTTGAAGGATGCATACCTTCATATTCCTATCCACAAGAATCATCATCAGTACCTAAGGTTTGCCTTCTTGGACAAACATTTTCAGTTTGTGGCTCTTCCCTACGGGTTGGCCACAGCACCCAGGATCTTCACAAAGGTTCTAGGGTTTCTTCTGGTGGTTCTCAGGCCGCGGGGTATTGCAGTGGCGCCTTATGTAGACGATATTCTGATCCAGGCGTCGTCTACCATCTGACAAAGTCTCATACAGACATGGCTCTGTCCTTTCTGAGAACTCACGGGTGGAAGGTGAATCTAGAAAAGAGTTCACTAATTCCACAGACAAGGGTTCCCTTCTTGGGAACTCTGATAGATTCCTTATCTATGAAAATTTTCTTGACAGAGGTCAGAAAATTAAAGATTCTGAATACATGCCGTGCCCTTCAGTTTAATCCTCGGCCATCAGTGGCTCAGTGCATGGAGGTAATAGGATTGATGGTGGCGGCAATGGACATCATTCCATTTGCTCGTTTTCATCTAAGACCGCTACAACTGAGCATGTTTAGGCAGTGGAATGGAGATTATGCGAATTTGTCTCCTCAGATAGATCTGGATCAGGAGACAAGAGACTCTCTTCTTTGGTGGTTGCTGCCGGATCATCTGTCCCAAGGGACGTGCTTCCGCAGACTCTCATGGGTGATAGTGACAATGGACGCCAGCTTACTAGGTTGGGGTGCAGTCTGGAATTCCCTGAAGGCTCAGGGTGTGTGGACTCGGTCAGAGTCTCTTCCAATCAATATTCTGGAATTGAGAGCAATATTCAATGCGCTTCAGGCTTGGCCTCAGTTGGCTTTGGCCAAATTCATCCGTTTTCAGTCGGACAACATCACGACTGTGGCTTACTTCAATCATCAGGGAGGAACAAGAAGTTCCTTAGCGATGACAGAAGTATCCAAGATAATTCTGTGGGCGGAGGCTCACTCTTGTTATCTGTCAGCAATCTACATTCCAGGAGTGGACAACTGGGAAGCGGATTTTTTAAGCAGACAGACGTTTCATCCGGGGGAGTGGGAACTCCATCCGGAGGTCTTTGCCACCCTGATTCTCAGATGGGGCAGACCGGAATTGGATCTGATGGCGTCTCGTCAGAATGCCAAGCTCCCAAGATACGGATCCAGGTCAAGGGATCCTCAGGCCGAACTGATAGATGCCTTGGCAGTGCCTTGGTCGTTCAACCTAGCTTATGTGTTTCCACCGTTTGCTCTCCTTCCCCGGGTAATTGCTCGGATCAAACAGGAGAGGGCTTCAGTAATTCTAATCGCGCCTGCATGACCTCACAGGATTTGGTATGCCGGTCTAGTGGACATGTCCTCTCTCCGCCGTGAAAGCTTCCATTGAGGCAGGACCTTCTAATTCAGGGACCCTTCCAACACCCAAATCTAGTTTCTCTACAACTGACTGCTTGGAGATTGAACGCTTGATTCTATCTAAGCGGGGGTTCTCTGATTCGGTCATTGATACTTTGATTCAGGCGCGTAAGCCTGTTACTAGATCTACCATAAGATATGGCGTAAATATCTTTATCGGTGCGAATCCAAGGGCTACTCATGGAGTAGAGTTAGGATTCCCAGAATTCTGTCTTTTCTCCAAGAGGGATTGGAGAAAGGGTTATCAGCGAGTTCCTTAAAGGGACAAATCTCTGCTTTGTAAATTTTACTACACAAACGTTTGGCAGATGTTCCAGACGTTCAGTCTTTTTGTCAGGCTCTAACCAGAATCAAGCCTGTGTTTAGACCAATTGCTCCACCCTGGAGTTTGAATTTAGTTCTTAATGTTCTTCAAGGGGTTCCGTTTGAACCCATGCATTCCATAGATATTAAGTTGTTATCTTGGAAGGTTTTATTTTTGGTTGCTATTTCTTCTGCTCGTAGAGTTTCTGAGCTTTCAGCGCTACAATATGACTCGCCTTATCTTCCATTCTGATAAGGTGGTTTTACGTACCAAACCTGGGTTCCTTCCTAAGGTTGTTTCGAATAAGAATATTAATCAAGAAATTGTTGTTCCTTCATTATGTCCTAATCCTTCTTCTAAGAAGGAGCGTCTGTTACATAACTTGGACGTGGTCCGTGCCCTGAAGTTTTACTTGCAGGCGACTAAGGAATTTCGTCTATCATCTTCATTACTTGTTTTTTTCTGGAAAGCGTAGGGGCCAGAAAGCTACCATCCGTCTGGCATATGAGACTGCTGGACAGCACCCTCCTGAAAGAATTACGGCTCATTCTACAAGGGCTGTGGCTTCCTCATGGGTATAAAAATGATGCTTCTGTTGAACAGATTTGCAAGGCTGCAACTTGGTCATCTCTTCACACTTTTTCCAAATTTTCCAAATTTTATACTTTTGCTTCTTCTGAGGCTGTTTTTGGGAGAAAGGTTCTTCAAGCAGTGGTGCCTTCTGTTTAGGTTCCTGTCTTGTCCCTCCCTTTCATCCGTGTCCTATAGCTTTGGTATTGTATCCCATAAGTAAGGATGAAATCTGTGGACTCATCGTATCTTTGTAAAAGAAAAGGAAATTTATGCTTTCCTGATAAATTTATATATTTTACGATACGATGAGTCCACGGCCCACCCTGTTTTTTTTCTAAAGACAGGTTTTTATTTTTGTTAAACTTCAGTCACCTCTGCACCTTGGCTTTTCCTTTCTCTTCCTAACTTTGGTCGAATGACTGGAGGTGGGAGGGAGGGGAGGAGCTATATATCGAGCTCTGCTGTGGTGCTCTTTGCCACTTCCTGCTAAACAGGAGGCGTAATCCCATAAGTAAGGATGAAATCCGTGGACTCGTCCTATCGTAAAAGAAATACATTTATCAGGTAAGCATAAATTTATTTTTTATATCATTTTTAATACTTTTGTATTCATAGTACCCTCAGAAAGATAGTACAGTACTGTAATTAGAAAAGTGCAGTTTTATTAAACAACAAATACAAGACTGCTATTTGCTTTTTAGAACACAAAAAACAAACCAAAGACACAGACAGAGAAGATTGTGACTTACAGGCAGGAAAGAAATACTATTTCTTTCCTAAGAAATGGTGAGTCCACGACATCCTCAATTGCTGTTGGGTTTATCACTCCTGGCCAGCAGGAGGAGGCAAGAAGCACCACAGTCAAGCTGTTAAGTATCACTCCCCTTCCCACAAACCCCAGTCATTCTCTTTGCCTTGATGCATGGAGGAGGTGAAGTTTTTGGTGTCTAAAAAAAATTGGGTCCCTGCTCTTCAAGCAAAATTTTAGTGTCTAGCCATACTCCATATTATTCTCTGCAGTAGGGTTGTGGTGGCTTAAAGCAGTTAGGAAAACGCAGCAAGGACCACCTTACAAGTTCCTAACAATTTGCTACCCTAGTATAGAAAGCCAGAGTAGATTTACTCTGTTCTTTCTTTTTCCTACAGGCCTCTGTGAGGAAGATGTGTCCTGTTATGCCTGGGAGCTGTCTTCCTGCCGGACATCGGATTTGCAGGTAAGTGCCTCTGTCTTCTAGGTGAAGAGACCATGCACTTAAAGGAAAAGAAGATCTAATTTTTACAAAGCCCTGCATTATTTTATTGGGACACAATATTCCCTAGATTGGGTTTATTTTAGAGCAGGGGGCAGGCACTTAAGACATGTTTTATGAGACAGGGTTAACTCCCTTGGGCTTTTCTGTGGCTCTGCGCTTATTTTGAGGCACACTGGGACTTTTTGAAAGATGAAGTGGGTTGTGTACATTTACTGCTTGCAGCACTAGCTTTACATTTTGTTTTAAATAGTCTGACAAACTAGAAAGAACGCCAGAGGAGATCGCTAACTGTTGCGATCAGACTGGCTTTTTGCCACGTAAGCCTCACGCTGGGGGAAGTCTTTTGAACGAGACTCCACAGCGTATCTAGAAGAGGGGGGTCTCTTGTGATTTTAGCGCCTCCTGGGACGCAGATTATCACGCCGATCACGTGACGTTCCTTGCCTCTTTGTCTAGAGCGGTGTCAGCTAGATAGTAGTGCTTTACAGATCAGAGTTCCACATTCAGTATCCTCCATCTCGGCCCCATTCTCTATAATCACAGGAGCGAGACGACAGGTGAGCACCTCGATTACGGTTGAGGTGTGGTGGTCCTGAGTTTATTTTACTAAAGCTTTATTTGCAATATATCAGTTTAAGATATTCCAATACCATTGCTTAGGATTCTTTTTAAATTATAAAGAATTTAGACCTTGGTTTTTGTACACAGTTTCTTAAAGGAACAGTATCGCATAGCTTGTTTCTTTATTGTATATATTTTTTTTTTTTACAAGATATGAGTCCACGGATTTCATCCTTTCTTATGGGAAATCAGTTATTATGGAGGACATTGAGCACTTTACATGCCCTATGTGTTTGGATGCTATTGTGGAATCCACTGGTACATTGTGCCTTACATGCATTGAAAGGGCTTTAGAATGTAAGGAGCAAATTTTCTTTAAGAATTGTAATAAAGATATCTCCAATGACGGTTCTCAGACTGATAAGACTCAGGGTATGCCGCAGTTTTCTCCCCAAGCGTCACAGCCTTTAACGCCCGCACAAACGACACCATGCTCTTCTACGGTGTCTACTTCTTTCACTTTGCAAGATATGGCTGCAGTTATGTCATCCACTCTCACAGAGGTTTTGTCTAAATTGCCTGTGTTACAGGGCAAACGATGCAGGACAGAAACCCATATGGTTCCTGCGACTTCTGATGCTTTTGTTGGCTATCTACGATATGCCCTCCCAGGGATCTGATTTGGGGGGTAGTGAGCTTCTGTCTGAGGGGGAACTTTCTGACTCAGGAAGTGTGTTACCTTAGACAGACTCGGACGTTATGTCCTTCAGATTTAAGCTTGAACATCTCCGCCTGTTGCTTTGGGAGGTTTTAGCAACTCTGGACGACTGTGATTCTATTGTGGTACCGCCAGAGAAATTGTGTAAGATGGACAAATACTTAGAGATTCCTTCTTATTCGGATGTTTTTCCAGTTCCTAAGAGAATTTCAGAAATTGTTACGCGGGAATGGGAAAGACCGGGTATCCCGTTCTCACCTTCTCCTAACTTTAAGAAAATGTATCCTATAGCTGACTCTGTTAGGGATTCGTGGCAAACGATTCCTAAGGTGGAGGGAGCTATCTCTACCCTGGCTAAGCATACGACTATCCCCATTGAGGATAGTTGTGCTCTCAAAGACCCCAAGGATAAGATGTTGGAGGGTCTTCTAAAGAAGCTATTTGTTCATCAAGGGTTTCTATTACAACCGACAGCCTGCATTGTACCAGTTACAACGGCGGCTGCCTTTTGGTTTGATGCCTTAGAAGAGTCTCTTAAGACTGAGACTCCTTTGGAAGAAATAATAGATAGAATTAAGGCCCTTAAGCTGGCCAATTCTTTTGTTACGGATGCCGCTTTTCAAATCGCCAAGTTGGCGGCTAAAAATGCAGGATTTTCCATTTTAGCACGCAGAGCCTTATGGTTAAAGTCTTGGTCTGCGGATGTGTCTTCTAAATCTAAGCTTTTGGTTATCCCTTTCAAAGGAAAGACCCTATTCGGGCCTGAGTTGAAAGAGATCATTTCTGACATTACGGGAGGTAAGGGTCACCTCCCCCCTCAGGACAAGACAGCTAAACAAAGGAGACAGAGTTATTTTCGTTCCTTTCGAAATTTCAAGCGAGTCCCTTCTTCCTCTTCCGCTAAACAGGAAGGGAACTTGGCACAAGCCAAGCCCGTCTGGAGACCCAATCAGGCTTGGAACAAGGGTAAACAACCCAAGAAGCCCGCTGCTGCTCCCAAGACAGCATGAAGGGGTGGCCCCCGATCCGGGACCAAATCTATTAGGGGCAGACTTTCTCTCTTTGTCCAGGCTTGGACTAGAGATGTTCAGGATCCTTGGGCACTAGAGATCGTGTCCCAGGGGTATCAACTGGAGTTCAAAAATTCCCTCCCAAGGGGAAGGTTTCTTCTTTCACGATTGTCTGTAGACCAGACAAAAAGAGAGGCGTTCTTACGTTGTGTAAGAGACCTCTCCACTATGGGAGTAATTTGTCCCGTTCCAATAAAGGGACAGGGGTTTTACTCAAATGTGGACCCATTTTAGATCTCAAGAGTCTAAACAAGTTTCTCAGAGTCCCATCCTTCAAGATGGAGACGATTCGGACAATTCTTCCATTGATCCAGGAGGGTCAATATATGACTACCGTGGACTTAAAAGATGCATATCTTTACATGCCTATCCACAGAGATCATCACCAGTTTCTAAGGTTTGCCTTCTTGGACAAACATTTTCAGTTCGTGGCTCTTCCCTTCGGGTTGGCCACGGCACCCAGGATCTTTACGAAGGTTCTAGGGTCTATGCTAGCGGTTCTCAGACCGCGGGGCATTGCAGTGGCGCTTTATCTGGACGATATTCTAATCCAGGCGTCGTCTTACCAACTGACAAAGTCTCATACCGACATGGTTCTGTCCTTCCTAAGGACTCATGGGTGGAAGGTGAATCTAGAAAAGAGTTCACTAATTCCACAGACAAGGGTTCCTTTCCTGGGAACTCTAATAGATTATGAAAAAAGAGAGAACGGTCCCAAAAGTACGCTTATTATAAAAAGTGTATACTTAATTCCATTCGTTAAAACTGCATAAGATTTGAAAATAAAAGTGAAAGAATGGTCTAACGCGTTTCGGCTAGCTGTTGCCGTATTCATAGACCATAACTTATGACCATTCATTCTACCTTATATAGATCTTCAATCAACATGTTAATTATCTTTACCTGTTTCATTAACCTGTTAAATCCTGACATCTGAAATTGCACTGGATTCTTTCCTTAGCTTCAAGCTACCAAATGACCTGTGAACTATATAATTCCGATCTGCAGACAGTTCAACTCTTGTATATTAAAAATATCAATACAGAGGGGCGTGTTCAAGCAGCGTTCTGAACAGGACGCACACTCTGAGAGCTCTGAGCAGAAGTTCTGATAATCCGCCGATTATTGAAATATAACAGTAAGATTGTAATTATATAATTCAAAGACATCACAGCACAGTCAATTGTGACCCTAAATATATCCTTCTCGCTGTATGCATGAAGCTGGGACTACAGATTGGAACTTAAAGGCCTAGGGCGGCGGCCCACTAATAGGCATTCACCTCCCCCCCGGGAAGAGCCGGGTTATCAGTGCTGCTGGGGTTCCTGGCTTACTGAATCTCTTCACCTCCTAACATCGATTCAACCTTAACTGGGCAGAATACCAAGTTTGGACTGACACTATCACTCTAGCCGAGCACCAAGCAGACCATTAAGAGCTTCCCGCTTAACGGAGCAGAAACCTTCATTAAAAAAAAAAAAAAAACTCAATTAGCTCTGAAAGAAAGCGGAGACAAAGGAAGATATGGAGGCACCGACACAGATTGACCGATGTCTCGCAAACTTCGAGAGACTCATGAAATCACTGATAGAGAGAGCTCCATTTGATAATCTAATGAGCAAATTATGTGCCGCTAATATACTAACAGAGGTTACTGAGGATGATCGAATACTTTCTGATCAAGATGGCGCCGTGCAAGCTACACACACAGCAGATGCAAAGTATCCACAACAGATCCCCTCTATGAATAATCTTAGAATCTTCTGGCCAGAAGAACCATCCCCTGCTGGGGAAATGATGACGGAATACTTCGACTTACCTGGAAGCGGAGGCGAGCATGCAGATGGGCTCCAATGGACAGGAGATTGCCATGTGTCTTCAGCAACACTGATTCAACTGGATCGCACTGGGGGTCGGCCACGGTCCTCTCCCACAGGCCAGAGACTGGCGTTGAACGGGCATAAAGAGGGACGGGGGGATCTCCCTCAACAACTGGGGGGGCTGAGCCCCGGTCCCTCTTGCCACATATTACTCAGGCGGCTGGGGAACAGAAAGATCACAGAGGAGAACGAATGGAACCGGATAGTCTGTGCGTCCTCACACGGCCTATGCTGTCTGGGGAACCGCGAAGACAAGCTAGCAAGACCCCTGCCTAGACATTCCCAAAAAAGTAACATTGATTACTCCAGACTCTGGACTTTACAACCAGTCTATTGCAGGGGTCTGACATGACTTAATTTATCTTTGGGACTATCAAATCCTTATGTTGAAAACTCCGGTAACCATATAAAGTTAAGGGGTTAACCTGTATTGATGTGTGATATAATGTTTTTATGTTATCTTTTCTCTCTTATCGTTCAGTTTATACGTTAATTCCTACTGTTGTAATGTTTATGCAATGATCGAGGTGGTCTCCTTTTAGTGATAGCTAGTCAGTAGTGGTAATAAGACATGCACTGACAAGCACGATAAGGTGCTTCCCTTATTTCAGTAAACCTCTTTTCTGCGGCTTGCGGCCGGGGCCGCGGGGATGAGGGTTAACAATATATTACTGCCCAAGGGGAAGATCCTGATCACTAGGGAAAAATTGAGGCTATAAATGGGTGGCCATTTTTAAACAAGCAATAAGACACATCCTCCCTCCTCTCTTATACGTATTCACAAATATCTAAAAAATAAATAAATAAATAGGATTGGGGTAAGGTGGTATTACACCAAGATAAGACCAGTAGAGATGAGAAGTGTCACGTTTCAACATTCACTTTAAGAACAACTGTCTGCTCAGTTTTGGTTTTTCATTCATTTATGATCTTTTATTTTGTTATTTGTTTCGTTTGTTGTTATGTTTTATTTACACATATATCCCCCACATTGCCTATATACATACAGGGTCCAAGAGAGGCCCATTTCGATAGCAGGGGGCAAAATCGAGGTTTAATAATTAATGCTCATTGCCTTATCTCATCTTTTTCTTCTCTTATAGATTATTTTTATTTTTAATGTATAATAGATAACGATTGCACTGCTGGAAGTGGGAATTTTCATGTAATACCCTTGCTGATTTCACATCCAGTGTATTAAATCTTCATCGCATAATAATGCAGTAAAATATGAGTATTACATAGTGATAGCTGTTGCATGGTCTTAACAATGTGAAATGCCTTTTTGTAACGCCTATGAAGTATTCCATGTATTTTTGAGATCTGCTGTAAAACCTCAAGTTATTTTAATAAAGCTCTTTGAAACTAAAAAAAAAAAAAAAAAAAAAAAATATCAATACAATTTACATGAAAACAGATAAGTATATATAAGTATACAACATTTGTACTTAACATACAGATCCACATAGCAATTATACGTACATCACTCTTGCTTATGCTATACATAAATATGTATATACACATATATATAATAAGGGAACCCTACATACAATCTTAGCAATAAAAGCATAGTTAGATCAATTAGCTATGTCTCTAATCTCATGCAAAGCACCTTCTATGTAGTACAGATATTAACATTTTGTATAAACTTTATCAAATAATACAGATCTCTTATTCAATGTATCACCATTCACATTACTTTTTAGCTAAATTCATATCATTAGTGGTATAATAACATACAGAGATCTGATAAATTCTTACCTTCCGTGATATTCATGTAACATATTGCAGATATCTATATACAATTCAATTATTCCCAAAAATTTACAAGGTCATATTCAGAATTATAACCCAAAGGGACTTGTGTTCTAAGCCTGAATATCCAATAGACCTCCTGTCTCCCTAGGATTTGAGATTTATCTCCACCTCTGTTGGGGGTCTTAACAGCTTCTATTATATTCCAACTAAAGGATTTAACTGATTGATTATGCTCATAAATTAAATGTCTACTTAACTCTGAGCATGGGACATTATTTCTAATGTCCCCCAAATGCTCTCTCATACGTGTTCTCACATCACGTGTAGTGAGACCCACGTATTGACCCTTACAGAGTTTACATTCTGCCAAGTATATTACAAAACATGAACTACAATTTACACATCCCTGTATATCAAATGTTTCTCCTGTCACATGTGACGTAAATGTACTGGTTACATTGTGATATTCACACGCTTTACATCGACTACTGCCGCATCTGTAACTACCATTATGCTTTAACCATGAACTGTCATTAACATTTTGTGTCTTACTTTTAGCATACTTTGTGATAATATATTAGCCAACATGTCGTTCTTAGAATAGACAAATTTACAACCATTGCCAATAATATCTTTCAAAATTTCATCCCCATACAAAAAGGAAACAGGAAAATCACAGTATAAAAGAAATAGGCGAAATAGAAAGAAAGTAAGCTTTGCTATTGATAGACAAGAATTTACTGATGAAGAGGGTTCTGTTTCAGGTACTGATTTCTCTGTTTCAGATGGTAGTTCAGCTTCAGACTGAGAAACTAGATCTGAAGAACAAAGTATAAGAGATCTAGAATCAGTAACTGACACAGAAACACCAATTGAAAATACTAATTTAGAGGGAGCTCAAGCAGGCTTTATAGAACAAGGTGCTAGGCCAAAAGAAAAAGGACAGGCTGAGGTTTTTCAGGGAGGCCCCAACATCACAAAGGGAGGAGGAATATAATAGAAGCTGTTAAGACCCCCAACAGAGGTGGAGATAAATCTCAAATCCTAGGGAGACAGGAGGTCTATTGGATATTCAGGCTTAGAACACAAGTCCTTTTGGGTTATAATTCTGAATATGACCTTGTAAATTTTTGGGAATAATTGAATTGTATATAGATATCTGCAATATGTTACATGAATATCACGGAAGGTAATAATTTATCAGATCTCTGTATGTTATTATACCACTAATGATATGAATTTAGCTAAAAAGTAATGTGAATGGTGATACATTGAATAAGAGATCTGTATTATTTGATAAAGTTTATACAAAATGTTAATATCTGTACTACATAGAAGGTGCTTTGCATGAGATTAGAAACATAGCTAATTGATCTAACTATGCTTTTATTGCTAAGATTGTATGTAGGGTTCCCTTATTTTATATATGTGTATATATATGTATAGCATAAGCAAGAGTGATGTACGTATAATTGCTATGTGGATCTGTATGTTAAGTATAACTTTTTATATACTTATCTGTTTTCATGTAAATTGTATTGATATTTTTAATATACAAGAGTTGAACTGTCTGCAGATGGGAATTATATAGTTCACAGGTCATTGGGTAGCTTGCAACTAAGGAAAGCCTCCAGTGCAATTTCAGATGTCAGGATTTAACGGGTTAATGAAACAAGTAAAGATAATTAATATGTTGATTGAAGATCTATATAAGGTAGAATGAGTGGTCATAAGTTATGGTCTATGAATACGGCAACAGCTAGCCGAAACGCGTTAGACCATTCTTTCACTTTTATTTTTGAATCTTATGCAGTTTTAACGAATGGAATAAAGTATACACTTTTTATAATAAGCGTACTTTTGGGACCGTTATCTCTTTTTTCATAAATTATTATTGAGGGTTATGAGGAGCCCTTGCTTTTTTGTCCCAGTATGCAGGTTTAAGCATACCTGAAGTATTTACCTAAAAAGCCCGGATCGGATATCCAAGCGAGAGCGGAACTGAAACGGAGACCGGAGACGTCCACGTCACTTCCGGAAGTAAGTCTTGCACCCGCAACTGGCAACGCCGGGGAGAGTAAAGAGATTGATGGTCGCGTTCACATCGTGGCCCTCGTCTCTACAGAACGCAGGTTAGCCCTCCCTGAAGAGAAGTACTGTCCTTCGCTGCCTAAGTCAGGTAACACTGTGAGGGGGTCTGTTAGCGGAGTGGCAGGTGAAGAGAGGAGTTTGTATATGGATTAAGCCGGCGTCTCCGTCCGCTAAGAATATACTGTGCTCTGTGCATATCCATTTAACTGCATGTGTGACTCTATTTATTATAACTCTAATAGATTCCATATCCATGAAAATCTTCTTGACGGAAGTCAGAAGGTTAAAGATTCTGAATACATGCCGAACCCTTAAGTCCAATCCTCGGCCATCAGTGGCTCAGTGCATGGAGGTAATTGTATTGATGGTGGCGGCAATGGACATCATTCCGTTTGCTCGTTTTCATCTCAGACCTCTACAACTGAGCATGCTCAGACAGTGGAATGGAGATTATGCAGATTTGTCTCCTCAGATAGATCTGGATCAGGAGACAAGAGACTCTCTTCTTTGGTGGTTGTCGCTGGATCATCTGTCCCAAGGGACGTGCTTCCGCAGACCTTCATGGGTGATAGTGACAACGGACGCCAGTCTACTAGGATGGGGTGCAGTCTGGAATTCCCTGAAGGCTCAGGGAGTGTGGACTCGAAAGTCGTCTCTACTTCCCATCAATATTCTGGAGTTGAGAGCAATATTCAATGCGCTTCAAGCTTGGCCTCAGTTGGCTTCGGCCAAATTCATCCGATTTCAGTCCCACAACATCACGACTGTGGCTAACATCAATCATCAGGGAGGAACAAGGAGTTCCTTAGCGATGACAGAGATATCCAAGATAATTCGGTGGGCAGAGGCTCACTCTTGTTATCTGTCAGCAATCTACATCCCAGCAGTGGACAACTGGGAGGCAGATTTTTTGAGCAGGCAGACATTTCATCCGGGGGAATGGGAACTCCACCCGGAGGTCTTTGCCACCCTGATTCTCAGGTGGGGCAGTCCGGAATTGGATCTGATGGCGTCTCGTCAGAATGCCAAGCTCCCAAGGTACGGATCCAGGTCTAGGGATCCTCAGGCCGAACTGATAGATGCATTGGCAGTGCCTTGGTCGTTCAACCTAGCTTATGTGTTCCCACCGTTTGCTCTCCTTCCCCGGGTGATTGCACAGATCAAACAGGAGAAGGCTTCGGTGATTCTAATCGCTCCTGCGTGGCCTCGCAGGACTTGGTATGCCGATCTGGTGGACATGTCCTCTCTGCCGTCGTGGAAACTTCCATTGAGGCAGGACCTTCTCATTCAGGGACCCTTCCATCATCCGAATCAAATTTCTCTGCAGCTGACTGCTCTGAGATTGAAAGCTTGATTTTATCTCTGATGCGGTCATTGATACCTTGATTCAGGCACGCAAGCCTGTTATTAGAAAGATTTACCATAAGATATGACGTAAATATCTTTATTGGTGCGAATCCAAGGGCTACTCATGGAGTAGGGTTAGGATTCCCAGGATTTTATCCTTTCTCAAAGAAGGATTGGAGAAAGGGTTGTCAGCAAGTTCTTTAAAGGGACAGATTTCTGCTTTGTCTATTTTGTTACACAAGCGTCTGGCATATGTTCCAGATGTTCAATCTTTTTGTCAGGCCCTGACTAGAATCCAGCCTGTGTTTAGACCAATTGCTCCTCCTTGGAGTTTGAATTTGGTTCTTAACGTTCTTCAAGGGGTTCCGTTTGAACCTATGCATTCCATAGATATTAAGTTATTATCTTGGAACGTTTTATTTTTGGTTGCTATTTCTTCTGCTCGCAGAGTTTCTGAGCTTTCGGCTTTACAATGTGATTCTCCTTATCTTATTTTCCATGCTGATAAGGTGGTGTTATGTACCAAACCTGGTTTTCTTCCTAAGGTTGTTTCTAACAAGAATATTAATCAGGAAATTGTTGTTCCTTCCTTGTGTCCTAACCCTTCTTCTAAGAAGGAACGTCTGTTACATAATTTAGACGTAGACCGTGACTTGAAGTTCTACTTGCAGGCGACTAAGGATTTTCAGCAAACATCTTCATTATTTGTTGTTTTTGCTGGGAAACGTAGGGGTTAGAAAGCTACAACTACCTCTCTTTCTTTTTGGCTGAAGAGTATCATCCGTGTGGCATATGAGACTGCTGGGCAGCAGCCTCCAGAACGAATTACGGCTCATTCTACTAGGGCTGTGGCTTCCTCATGGGCATTTCAAAATTATGCTTCTGTTGAACAGATTTGCAAGACTGCAACTTGGTCATCTCTTCATACTTTTTCCAAATTTTACAAATTTGATACTTTTGCTTCATCTGAGGCTGTTTTTGGGAGAAAGGTTCTTCAAGCAGTGGTGCCTTCCGTTTAGGTTCCTGTCTTGTCCCTCCCTTTCATCCGTGGCCTATAGCTTTGGTATTGTATCCCATAAGTACGGATGAAATCCGTGTACTCGTCATATCTTGTCAAAGAAAGGGAAATTTATGCTTACCTGATAAATTTATTTATTTTACAATATGACAAGTCCACGTCCCACACTGTTATTTTTTCTAAAGACAGGTTTTTATTTTTGTTAAACTTCAGTGACCTCTGCTCCTTGGCCTTTCCTTTCTCTTCCTAACTTCGGTCGAATGACTGGAGAGGGAGGGAAGGGAGGGGCTATATATACAGCTCTGCTGTGGAGCTCTTTGCCTCCTCCTGCTGACCAGGAGGCGATATCCCATAAGTAAGGATGAAATCCGTGGACTCGTCATATCGTAAAAGAAATAAATGTTTCAGGTAAGCATAAATTTGCTTTTTAAAGCATGTCTGACATGGAGCAGGAGTCTGCTCTCATGAATCGGTGTTTATTGTGTTTAACCATTTGAGTGCTAATGACTGCTCTGAGCCGTCACAGAGTTTCTCACTCTGGTGCTAATGATGGCTTAGGATCTGGGGGCTCCTAACCGCTCCTACCCCGGCGATCATGCCTATAGAGTAACAGGCATCGCCGGGGCTTCACGTGATGCGCTGTGACGTCACTCACAATGACGTGATTACGTCACCGCGCAACTTTATACTTAATTTAACAATGTTAAGTATAGGAGGAGGGGGCATGCTGCTTGGGGGTCTGTAAAAAAAAAAACTTAGAAAATATTAGCACCCAGGTGGAAAAGTGCTTAGCACTCATAGGGTTAAAGGCATAAATTGCTGCGACTATGCAATTTTGTTCATGTGTTAAGAGAACATTGCAGTCTAAAGGAAAACATTTCTATGCTGAGCCCAACGTCTGTCAGGATGATGCTGTTCAGGCGTTTCCACAGCCTTCTGTTTCGCCCCCAAGCCTCAATGGTGTCATATGTAGTGCCCTGTGGTTCCTCTCAGTCTCTTGGTGGAGTTTATTTGCAAGCAGAAATTGCTGCCCAGGTATTGTCCGCGGTATCTGCGGCATTACCTATGTTAAAAGGAAAACGCAAGAGAAAATGAGAGATTCAGATAGTAAGGTTTCTGATCCAGCTCTTGCTGCCCATGTTGCCCTCCCTCATAAATCTGATGAGGAACATACGTTGGTAGCCTCTGAGGGTAAAATCTTAGATTCGGACAGTGTAATGCCTTCTTCTGATGCTGAAGTTGTATCCTTCAGATTTAAGCTTGAACACCTTTGTGTACTGTTAAAGGAGGTTTGGCTACTCTAGATGACTCCGACAAAGGAACAGGGTCTCCCCTGCTGTTGTCATTCCTAAGAAATCAAGTAAACTTAATAGTTATTTTGATGTTTCTTCCTCCTCAGAGGTATTTCCAGTTCCCGATTGTGCTACAGAGATTATTACACAGGAATGGGAGAAGCCAGGAATACCTTTCCATCTAAAGGGGAGGAGAGTCCACTGCTTCATTCATTACGAGTGGGAATTAAGAACCTGGCCACCAGGAGGAGGCAAAGACACCCCAGCCAAAGGCTTAAATACCTCCCCCCACTTCCCTCATCTCCCAGTCATTCTTTGCCTTTCGTCACAGGAGGATGGCAGAGGAGTGCCAGAGTTTCGGAGTAGTCTCTTATGGAGGGTAGTACTCTTTGCAGTGGGACTGGAGTTTTAAGTAGTCCTGTCACCCTCTCAGTGAGAGCCTGGGCAAAATTCTGGAGATGCAGGGAGATTATTTCTGCGAAACCATGCCGACTCATATTAACAGCTCCATAAGCAATCAGCGTTGACAAGTTTCGCTGCCTGCTTTCTTCACTCAAGTCCATGTCAGGAGCGAGGCAACTAACCTGTCACACTTGAAGGTCCGTGTTCCTGTGCCACAGCATAATGATAACATAGAAGACAGAGTCACAGTGTGGCGCCTTTTTATCTTTGCAGAATCAAGGGTTAATATTCCTGGAAGGGGGATTATTTAACGGGGGGGGTTGATACAAGATATTGTTTGTGTCGTTGCTGCGTTATGTGCAAGATGAGGCTCTGGCAATGTGTTGAACTTTCAGGTTACTTGCTGAAGCTGCGCAGCCATTTTTTGGCGCGTTTTTCCATAGTGCAGGGGCGGTCCTGCCAGGCATTCCATGTGTCTGGGTGGGGCTATCTATCCTTCCTGTTGATCTGTGGTGCAGAAGACATAGCGGTTTCTGTAGTCCGGGTCCTAGGAGGTGGTGAGTGCACCAGCCATTGGTGGTATAAAGGTGCCTTTTTAAATAAATAAAGTTAATCTAACCAAACGCGTTGAAGGGCTCTCCTTCCTTAATAAAGTCTCATTCCTGTGTTTATTGTGAGGAGGTTCTGGTAGATCAGCCTGCTCAACTATGTTCCACATTCCTCGATAAAGTTACATCATCTAAATGTAAACGGATGTCTAGTACTACTGAGCTGTCCACCTCTGAGAGTTCTTTGTCCCAGGAGGTTCTTACCCTACATTCATCTCCGATTGCACATGCAGCACCCTGGGATCCGACTTTGCTGACCAACTGGAATCGGCAGTTTCGAATGTGATCCATGCCTTTCCACGTTCTGCTAAGCGCAAGCGTAGGGTTTATCAGTTTGTTCTCGCCGATGGAAAATCCGGAGGCTCTATACGATGGCGAGGCCCACTCCAACTCTTCAGAGGAGGCCCCTTCTGGGTCGGAATCCGTGTCATCTAAACCTCCGGCAGTGGAGGAGCCTGGTTATAGGTTTAGGATGGAAAATTTGCGCTTTCTGCTACAGCAGGTGCTTGCTATTCTGGAGGTTCCGGAACCTGCGATTCCTAAGCTTGACAAGGTATACGAGGACAGGGTAGTACCTCCAGTTTTTCCTGGTTCCCGTTAAGATGGCTAATATTATTAAGAACAAATGGGAATGATTAGGTTCTTCCTTTTCCCCTTCTTTTTCTTTTAAAAAACTGTTCCCTGTTCCGGACTCTCAGCTTGAGTTGTGGGGGACCAACCCTAATGTGGATGGGGCTATCTCTATACTCGCGAAGCGGACGACTATTCCCCTCATCGTTTAAAGAGCCCATGGATAAAAAGCTGGAAAACATGTTGAGAAAGAGGTTTCAGCACACAGGGTTTGTTTTTCAGCCAGCAGCAGCCGTTGCTGGAGCTGCGACATATTGGTGTGAATCCCTGTGTGAAATGGTCGAGGGGGAGACATCCATCAACAAGATACAGGAGAAGATGAAGGCGCTGAAGATCGTCAATTCTTTCATCTGTGTTGCCAATATGCAAATTATTCGCCTGAATGCTAAGGTGTCAGGTTTTTCTGTTTTAGCGTGCAGGGCTCTGTGGCTAAAATCTTGGTCTGCGGACATGACCTCTAAGGCGAGGCTGTTGTCCCTGCCTTTTCAAGGAAATATCCTGTTTGATCCAGGATTGGATTCGATTATATCCACGGTTACGGAAGGCAAGGGAACTTTCCTACAGCAGGATAAGAAGGCTAAGCCTAAAGGATCTACTTTTCATCCCTTTCGTGTGGACAAGGCCCAACGCCAACAACCCGCCGAAAAAGTGGACCAGTCCAAGGGATCTTGGAAGCCGGCTCAATTTTGGAACAAGTATAAGCAGAGAAAGAAGCCCGCTGAGATGAAATCGGCATGAAGGGGTGGCCCCTGACCGGTCTCCAGATCACGTAGGGGGCAGATTATCTATTCTCAGATGCATGGTTGCAGGACGTACAGGACCCTTGGTTTCTAGAAGTGGTCTCCCAGGGTTACAGGATAGGGTTCAGATCCCATCCGCCTGAGGGCAGATTCCTCCTGTCAAACCTGTCTTCAAGACCGGTGAAGAGAGAGGCCTTTCTAGAGTGTGTGAGAGATCTCACCTCTCTCGGGGTTATCGTACTAGTACCCCTAGCAGAAAGGGGTCTAGGGTACTATTCCAATCTCTTTTGTGGTCCCAAAGAAGGAGGGCACATTCCGCCCGATTCTGGGCCTAAAGTGTTTAAACAAGTTTCTGAGTGTTCCATCATTCAAAATGGAAACAATCAGATATATTCTGCCCCTAGTTCAAGAGGGACATTTCATGACAACTGTGGACTTGAAGGACGCTTACCTTCATGTGCCAATTCACAGGGACCACTTCAGGTTCCTAAGATTTGTGTTTCAGGACCAACACTTCTAGTTTGTTGCCCTTCCTTTTGGTCTGGCGATGGCCCGAGAGTGCACGAAGGTTCAGGGGGCGCTGCTTGCAGTGGCCAGATCCAGGGGCATTGTGGTGGCACCTTACCTGGACGACATCCTAGTTCAGTCGCCGTCGCTTGGCCTCTCAGAGGATCATTCAAGGGCTCTTCTTCTGCTCCAATCTTACGGGTGGAAGATCAACGCAGGAAAGAGTTCCCTGGTTCCTTGCAACAGGGTGGAGTTCCTGGGTACGATAATAGACTCTATGTCCATGAAGATATTTCTCACAGATCAGCAGCCCAAGAAGCTTGCGTCTACCTGTCTTCCCCTTCAGTCCTCCACAAGCCCGTTTGTGGCTCAATGTTTGAGGTGATAGGTCTTATGGTGTTAAGCCTAGATGTCATCCCATTTGCCAGGTTCCATCTCAGACCTCTTCAATTGTGAATGTTGAGACAGTGGAGCGGCGATCATTCAGATCTATCACAGCTGGTATCCATGGATGCTCAGACTCAAAACTCCCTCTTTTGGTGGATTCGTCCGGAGCAACTGTCCATGGGGACTTCCTTCTTGCGACCATCCTGGGAGATTGTGACCATGGACTCCAGTCTGACAGGATGGGGAGCTGTTTGGGGTGCCAGGATGGCACAAAGAAGGTGGTCCAGGGAGGAGTCTCCTTCCGATCAACAACCTAGAACTACGAGCAATTTACAATGCTCTGAAGGCATGGCCTTCTCTGGAGTCGGTCAGTTTCATGAGATTCCAGACCGACAACATTACCTCAGTGGCTTACATCAACCATTCGGGGGGTACGAGGAGCTCTCTCTAGCGTTGAGAGAGGTGTCTCGGATTCTGGAGTGGGCGGAGTCCCATGACTGCTTGCTCTCAGAGATTCACATTTTGGGTGTGGACAACTGAGAAGCGGACTTTCTCAGCAGACATTCCTTCCATCCGGGAGAATGGTCTCTTCACCCTGAGGTGTTTGTGGAGATTTGTCACACATGGGGGGTGCCGGAGATAGATCTTATGGCATCCAGACTCAATTGCAAGCTACCTTGATACGGGTCGAGGTCCAGGGATCCCCAGGCAGAGCTGATAGATGCCTTAGTGGTTCCTTTGGGATTCAGCCTAGCTTACATTTTTCCACCGTTACCACTTCTACCTCGCGTAGTGGCACGCATCAAACAGGAGCGGGCCCGGCCATTCTGATTGCTCCTTTGTGGCTGCGGAGAACGTGGTTTGCGGATCTTGTGGGGATGTCATCCTCTCCGCTGTGGAGGTTACCCTGTCGCAGGGATCTGCTGTCACAGGGCCCCTTTCAACATCGAAATCTAGATTCTCTGAGGCTGACTGTGTAGAGATTGAACGCCTAGTCTTAGCCAAGAGAGGCTTTTCAGAAAGTGTGATTGATACTCTAATTCAGATACAAAAGAAATACAATGTACAGATGTTGTAAAATGGTAAAAAAAACAGCAATCTGTAATAAATAAACTAAGAAACAGTACTCTCCTTTAAGGTTTAGACCGCTGCCTTTTTTCAGTCTCTCCCCAGGGACTGTGATAGATAAAGGATTTCAATAGTATATGGCGCAGGTCTTGATATTGAACTGAGGATATGTAAATATCTTCTTACTTTCTGATGACAAGAGGAAACAGACTTGTATATATAAACACTAATTAATAAGAGTGCAGTATACTCACTCCATAAGATGTATAATGTCTGCTCATCTGTAGGTCACCCCACGGGTATGTAGCTTGATAAACTGGAAACAAGGAGAGGCTACAATGAAATACACATAAACATTTACTTGAGAAAGTAATAACTTACTCCATCAAATCTCTGATTCCGGCAATGTCACAGCAAAGAAAGCAAGATGATATTCCAATGTTGATAAAAAAAAAGCTTTGATGGCTCAACGCGTTTCAACGTATACAAACATCTTTTTCAAGAGCAAGTTAAAAGCTAAGTAAAAACAATTGAAGAGTTTGTATGCTGTGACGATAATTGCCGGTTTAAATACAGATGGCTCAAGTTCCAATTTTCTGTGTAAAACAGGAAATTGGACTCACATAAACTATGAATCACATAAGAAATTTAAAAATTAAACAGAGAAATTATAATGGAGTATTTGTACCAAGTCATAATAATTGTACCACATAAAATGTAATAATTTTGGCTATGTCGCTATAATCTATGAATATAATGTTATCGCTATGGTAAAACTCGGTATGGATACATAGACCAATCACAACCCTTCATGTTACATAACAACCAATAAGAAGATTTCGGATTTGTAAGTTCTCAGAGTAGTGTTCCGTAAACAGTTCCATTTCAGGTCCGCTTTTATCACATGATGTTATTCATCCTATAGTAGCAGGACATGAACATGCCGTGTGTTGCGATCTGAGTTGTCCATATTGTGTTGTCTGAATGACTCAACCAATAGCATTAGTCCCATATAAAGAATGCGTGACCGTATTATGGGCCAATCTAAATAACAAGTGAACAGTAAATGTTGCTAAAAGAAACAATAATATTCCATGAGAATACATTTATTGACTAGGTTATATCTAACCAAAATACAATAAAGTTTTGAGAATATCAATGTATATAGCAATTTTACATTTTTATAAAATAATAGCATTTATAAAACATAATAACCTTATAAACGTTTAAGTGATGATAAGTGCTAATAAAATAATTTTAGAAGTAATATTAGTATGTTAATTTTCAGAATTAATATTTCAAGAAAAATACTTTATTTTGACATACTAAAAAAATATAATTTTTAGAAATAATGTGCACTAATAATTAAAGGAACAGTTACCTAAAATACTGTGTGCACTAATTTGAATTCCCTAATTTACAGTAATGAATATAAAGTGTAAGGGAGGGCGAGGAGGTAGAAGAAAGGCACAGAAGGAGGAGACCGATAGAATAGAGATCCACAATATATCATCCCAAACTATAAATGAACAGGAAAAAAAGGTTTTAGCTAAAGGTTTATACTCACACAAGGTGTGGATACTTTCCAACTGTTTATAGATGTTCAGAAATTTATTAGAAATATCACTGTTAAAACGATTTTTTTTCCAAAAAAGGTAGACTCTGCTATATACCTCCAGAAAATAACCCTAGATCTAAGTTTAAAAACACATCCAGGTTTTATCCAAGTCATTGTAAGGGCTCAAGTGTAGATGTATTTGGTGAACTACTTTTAAAAGATATAAAAAACATACAAAGTTTTCAAATATGACAAAGTTAGAATCTGACACATTGAAAAGCTTAAATAAAAGAGAAGACATAATTAAAGAAGCCAACAAGGGTGGTGGTATAGTTATTATGGATAGGGAATACTATATGAAGGAGGCCAATAGAATTTTATCAGATGGAAACACTTATAAAATCATAAAATATCACCCTAAAAAATTTTTTTGTAAAGAACTATGTGAAATGTTGACACAAGCACTAGATAGAGAGATCATTTCTGAACAAGAATAAGAATTTTTATACAAAACTGATTCTAAGACACCATTTCTTTTTTAAGACACGATGAGTCCACGGATCATTTTAATTACTAATGGGATATTCACCTCCTGGTCAGAAGGAGGAGACAAAGAGCACCACAGCAGAGCTGTTAAATAGCTCCTCCCTTCCCTCCCACTCCAGTCATTCTCTTTGCCTTAGTGATAGGAAGCGGTAAAAAAAGATTCTTCAATCAAGAGTTTATTATTTTTAAAGTAGTGCAAGATTGTGCTGCTTTGTTCTAGGGTGTAGCTGTAGTCCATATCAGTCTCTTCAGTAGAGCTTTTGGTGGCTGTAGAGCAATAGGAACTGGTGGGACATAATTCTCACGGCGCCTCCTATACATTTATGCTGCCCTTCTCCTGACAGCCTAAGCACAAGTAACTCAGGCTTTATCATTTTCCACAGGGCTATGGGAGGGAGAGAATACAAAGGTAAGTGCTAACTTTTTTATTCTGGGTCTGAAGTACACAGAGGATTCAGAACAGAGGAAGTATAGCACTTGACAGGGACAAATATCTCCTATATATAGATTAAGGAGGATTCTCTGGCAGCATGTTCATAGCAGGCACTGGGGCTGAGGAGAGTGGCTTTCTAGGGGCACTTAGATTGGGCTGGATACAAGAGGCCCTATAACAGAGAGGGCTGAACCACCTAAGATATCATCTTTATTTTATTGTATGATCGCTGGCTCAATTACCTGTCTAAACTTTATACGTGATGCATAGTTTATACCTTTCACTGGGTATTATAATTTGTCCCCAGGTTCAAAGAAGGGTTCTGTAACTTTTCCCCGTAGTCTATCTCTAAGTTAATAATGGCAACCGGCAGAGCATGTATTGTTAGGGCGGGGTTAAGTTGGGCACCGTTTTTCGCTGCGCAATTTCCTATCTCTCAGTGCTAACTATGCTGCTGAGATGTGAGTTCACATCCACGAAGGGCGGAGTTATGTACCGACTTAGAGCGGTCTCTGTGAGAAAGGTTCTTATTCCTTTCTAGCTTAAAGGGACAGTAAACCTAAAAAATAATGTTATATAATTCTGCACAAAGTGCAGAATTATATAACATTATATTAGTGTTACCGTTATAAAACCTTATATTCCCTTTGAATTTTTTTAAAATATGACAGTTTTTCAGACCCGCTCTCTGTGCTCTTCTGAGTGGGTCTGTTTTTATTACACAGCGCATCGGGCCAGCTGTATAGTCACAGCCCGGCCCGACCGCGCCATAACACTAAGTGCAGCTCGCTCCTGGGAATCTAAGGTTTTATAACGATAACACTAATATAATGTTATATAATTCTGCACTATGTGCAGAATTATATAACATTATTTTTTAGGTTTACTGACACTTTAATACTCAATGTTTTCACCTCGGTGGGTCCGGAGAGCACTACAGCTGCGCTCCGGATCGGTTTAGTATCTTAGTCATGTCCTTCTTAGGTACATGAAGTTCTAAGGGGGTATTAGTATTAGGAGGGCACCTCAGCAAGTTTTAACTGAGGTTTCAGTCGGTGTTTGAGTGCTAGTTTAATCACTTTTCTGCACACAAGGATAAAAAGTTACTGTTTAAAATTTAGAGACAGTAACGTTTTTATCTGTTAATTTTTATTAAAAGAATTTCACTGTTTGTTTAATCCATCCTTTATGTTGTAGGATGGAACAAGAACACGCTTTACAAGTGCACAATTCATATTTGTAATGGCTGATTAATTATAAAGATGATTGATTCAGTAATTTCTGTTCCGAATGCTTCTTCCTTGTTACCTGAAAGAGGAAGATAGTTCGGGATTATCTGGGAGAGAATTCTCAGTCTCTGATGGAATAATATTTTTATTTGATCCTGAGGTTGTTTTCTTTTAGTTTTTTTGCTGGAACACCTCCATTTGTTACCTTAGGAGGTTTTAGCTACCCTAGGCGACGACGACGCTACCGGCGTAACCTATCCTAGTGCGTCCAGTAAGTTATAAGGAAGCATTCCCTATATTTAAATCGTGTTTCCAATAGCCGACTCAGCTAAGGAAGCTGGGTAAACATTCCCTAGGGTGGAAGAAGTAGTTTTCCAGCTTAGCTAAGAGAACTACTATACCCTTAGAGGATAGTTGGGTTTTAGAAGGTCCTATGGACAAAAATTAGAAAAGGCAACCAGCTGTGCACTTTGCTCCGGCACTAGTGCAACAGCATATTGGTTTGATACGTGGCCTGATGCTACTAAGTTAGAATTTCCCCTGGATGAGATCCAGGATAGGATAAAGGCTTTCAAATTGGCTAATTCCTTTATTTCTAATTCTTCCCTTCAAGTTATCAAACTGGGAGCATAGGTTTCAGGATTTCTCTGTTCCAGCTCACAGAGCCTTTATGTTTAGAGCCTTGTTCTACAGATGTATGCTCTACGTCTAAACTTTTAGCGATTCCTTACAAGGGGAAGATCTTATTGGGACTTGACTTGACGGAAATAATCTCTCTTGAAATTTAAAGAATTTCAACAACAAAATAATCCAATTAGCCTGCTGTTGAATCAAACACAGCATGATGGTCATGCCCCCGATCCGGGACCAGATCTTGTAGGGGGCAGACTTTCCTTCTTTGCTCAGGCTTGGGTTTGAGATGTTGAGGATCCCTGGGCAATAGAAATAGCATTCCAGGGATACAAATTTGAGTTTAAAAGTTTTCCTCCCAGAGGCAGTTTTCTGATTTCAAGATTATCTGCAGATATGACAAAAGGAGAGGCGTTCTTACACTGTGTAGCAGACCTCTCAGACCTGGGAGTGATTGTTCCAGTTCCAATACAGGTACAGGGTCTGGGTTTTTTATTCCAATCTGTTTGTGGTTACCAAAAAAGAGGGACCCTTCAGACCACTTTTTTAGATTTCAAGAGTCTACACAAATTTCTTAGTATACCGTCCTTTAAGATGAAACTATTCGTTCCATTCTTCCCTTGATCCAAGAGGGTCAATTTATGACAACAATGGATTCCAGGATGCGTACCGTCATGTGCCATTCACTAGAATCGTTTCAAGTTCTAAGGTTTGCCTTTCTGGACAAACACTTCCAGTTCGTGGCTCTTCCTTTTGGTCTTGCCACAGCTCTCAGAGTTTTCACAAACGTTCTGGGATCTCTGTTGGCGGTGCTTCGATTACGGGGCATTGCAGTGGTGCCCTATCTGGACGATATCCTAGTCCAGGATCCAGCCTTACAGCAAGCAAGATTTCTCGCAAACATGGTGTTATCCTTCCCGCAATTTCATGGGTGGAAGGTAAATTTGGAAAAGAGTTCCTTAGTCCCAAGCACAAAAGGTAGCTTTCTTGGGAACCATAATAGATTCCATATCAATGAAGATTTTTCTCATAGAATTCAGGAAATCAAAGATTATCGATACTTGTCTAGTCCTTCAGTCCACTTCTTGGTCTTCAGTGGCTCAGTGCATGGAGTTAATCGGGCTGATGGTGGCGGCAGTGGGCATCATCCCATTTGCTTGGTTCCACCTCAAACCTCTGCAGTTAAGCATGTTCAGGCAATGGAACAGAGATTATATGGATTTGTCTCCTCGAATACTACTGGAGCAGGAGACAAGGGATTCTCTTCAATGGTGGTTGTCTCTGGATCATCTCTCCCAAGTGATCTACTTTCGCAGACCATCTTGGGTGATTGTAACAACAGACGCCAGTCTTCTAGGGGAGCAGTCTGGGGCTCTCTAAGGGGTTTTGGACTCAGCCTTTCTATAAACATTCTGGAGCTGAGAGTGATCTACAATGTTCTTCTGGCTTGGCCTCAGTTAGCCTTGGTCCAGTTTCTCAGATTCCAGTTGGACAAAATAACGTCAGTGGCTTACATCAATCATCAGGGAGGAGTTCCTTAGGGATGACAGAGGTATCCAAAATAATTCAGTGGGTGGAGGCCCATTCTTGCTGTCTGTCTGCGATCCACATCCCAGGGGTGGACATCTGGGAGGCGGATTCCTGTGCAGGCAGACTTCATCTCTGGTGGACATGTCATCTCTGCCACCTTGGAGACTTCTGTTGTGGGAGGACCTTCGAGTTCCAGGGTCCCTCCTTTACCCAACTCTGTTTTTTTTAAGCTGACTGCTTGGAGATTGAATGCTTCATATTATCCAAGCAGGGTTTTTTTCTGACTCGGTCATTGAGACCATGATTCAGACTCGTAAGCCTGTTACTAGAAAACATTTTCATAAGATATGGCGTAAATATCTCTATTGGTGTGAATCCATGGGCTACTCATGGAGTAGAGTTAGGGTTCCTAGAATTTTGTCTTTTCTCCAAGAGGGTTTTTTGAGAGAGGTTTATTGTCAAGTTTCCTAAAGGGTCAAATCTCTGCCTTTATCTATTTTGTTACCCAAACATCTGGCAGATGTCCCAGATGTACAATCATTTTGACAGGCATTGGTCAGGATCAGGCCTGTGTTCAAACCAGTTACTCCTCCATGTAGTCTGAATTTAGTTCTCAGAGTTCTTCAAGGGGCTCCATTTGGGCCTATGCGTTTCCTAGATTTTCATAGTTATTATCTTGGAAAGTTTTATTTCTTGTTGCTATTTCTTCTGTTCGGAGAGTGTCAGAGCTCACGGCATTACAGTTTGAGTCTCTTACAGATAAGGTAGTTTTATGTACTAAATTAGGATTTCTTCCTATGGTTGTTCCTGATCGGAACATTAATCAGGGGATTGTTGTTCCTTCTTTGTGTCCTAATCCTTCTTCTCAGAAGGAAAGACTTCTGCACAATTTGGATGTGGTCCGTGCTTTGAAGTTTTGTCTGCAGGCGACTAAGGACTTTTATCAGTCTTCTTCTTTGTTTTGTGGTTTTCTCAGGAAAACGCAAGGGACAGAAAGCTACGGCTTCTTCTCTCCTTTTTGGCTGGAGAGTATCATACATTTTTTTCATATGAGACTGCTAGACAGCAGCCTCCCGAGAGAGTTACGGCTCATTCCACGAGGGCTGTTGCTTCCTCATAGGCGGTCAAAAATGAACCTACAGATTTGCAAGGATGCAACTTCGTCCCCTTTTCACACTTTTTCAAAGTTATACAAATTCGAAATTTTTGCCTCAGCTGAGGCCGCTTTTGGGAGAAAGGGTTTTTCAAGCAGTGGTGCCTTCCGTTTAGGTTCCCTGTCTTGTCCCTCCCGTATCATCTGTGTAATCTAGCTTGGGTATTGAATACCATTAGTAATTAAAATGATCCGTGGACTCGTGTCTTTAATAAGAAAAGAACATTTATGCTTACCTGATAAATTGAATGACTGGAGTGGGAGGGAAGGGAGGAGCTATTTAACAGCTCTTCTGTGGTGCTTTTTGCATCCTCCTGCTGACCAGGAGGTGAATATCCCATTAGTAATTAAAATGATCCGTGGACTCATCATGTCAAAAAAGAAATAAATTTATCAGGTAAGCATAAATTTTCTTTTTTTTTCTTTTTTACCTAAATTACACAAAAATTTTGAGAAACCTCCAGGGCGTCCAATCATTAGTGGGATCGATTCTTTAACTTCAAATTTGTCTGCCTTTATTGATTTTTTTCTACAGCGATATGCACAGAATTCAAAATCATATTTGAAAGATACTTCTCATGTCCTAAACACTATCAATAAAATTAAATGGGAGTCAAATTTCCATTGGACCACTATGGATGTAACATCTTTATATTCGATAATAGACCATCAGCAAGGTCTAATGGCAGTCAAATGGGAATTAGAACAAGACCCTAATTTGTCCAATCATTACTTGAGTTTATTACTTTGGCAATTGAATATATTTTAACACACATTTTTTTCTGGTTTAACAACACCCAATATTTACAAATTTGAGTTACCGCCATGGGCACCAGGTTCGCCCCAAGTTACGCCAATATATACATGGACCACTTTGAACATCTATATGTATGGTCCAATGACGTATTTGGGGCGGACCTGGTGACATGGCGAATATATATCTATGATGTCCTATGCATTTGGAAAGGGGATCTAGAATCTCTTCAATTATTCATTTCACAGCTAAATAAAAATAATATGAACATTATACTAATTCCAGAAATACATGAAACACAGGCTTCTTTCTTAGATTTAGCTATCACAGTTATTGATGGCGTTATACACACAAAAACTCATTTTAAGCAATGTGATGTTAATACTTATATAAAACATGATAGCCAAAATCACCCTTTATGGTTTAAATCTATTCCAAAGGGACAGTTTCAATGCATAAGACGCAATTGTGATAAGGTAGAAGACTATGAGGAACAATCGAAGATATTAAAAACAAGATTTATACCAAAATGATTAAAAAAAGAAACCCTTGAATTAGATAGTGTAAGGCTCGTGGGATACTCCTCTATCAGACCGGCCTTGGCCAGTAGTCTTGTTATCCCGGCGTCAAGCCGGAAAGATAGGGAATATCCCAGAGCAGTGAATATCAGGAAAATGAGGAGAGCGGCACTCACCACAGACTGGACAGCACAAGGCAAATTATGCAGACAGAATATGGCAACATAGAACCAGTCCAGCAGATTAGGGGTTAACCAGTAAGCGTAGTGAGACAGGCAGGGTTCAGGCAACAAGGTATCAGTCCAGCAGATTAGGGGTTAACCAGTTAGTGTACTGAGACAGGCAGGGTTCAGGCAATAATGTATTAGTCCAGCAAATCAGGGGTTAACCAGTTAGTGTAGTGAGACAGGCAGGGTTCAGGCAACAAGGTATCAGTCCAGCAAATTAGGGGTTAACCAGTTAGCGTACTGAGACAGGCAGGGTTCAGGCAACAAGGTATCAGTCCAGCAGAATAGGGGTTAACCAGTAAACGATCAGTCACTCTCAGGAGCACAAGAAAGTAGCACCTATACTTCGGCAATGACAGATCGTTCACTGCCCGCTTACATACCTGTGAATGGCGCCAAGGGACCGGCAAGCATCAGGAGCGTGCAGTGATGACGTCAGCGCCGCACGCCTCCTGAGCCGACACAGCTCTAGGCAACGAGCATGGAGAGGATGCCGCGCCCATAGCAACGGCGTGGCGTTACATAGCCCCCCTCAAGGGTTCCCTCCGGGAACCAGAGCCGGCTTCAAAGGGTGAGCAGCATGGTACTTGGAGACCAGAGATGGAGCATGTACATCACGGGCAGAGACCCAGGAACGGTCTGCCACAGGGTAACCCTTCCAATGTATCAGATACTGCAGTTGTCTGCACCTGTATCTGGAGTCCAGAATCTTAGCTACTTCATATTCGGATCAAGAGCGGAGGAGGAGGAGTTTGAGGCTGGGAATATCTAATCTTGATGTAAGGTTTAAGTAGTGAGATGTGGAAGACTGGATGTATGCATAGGGTTCTCGGCAAGGCCACTTTGTAGGCAACAGGAGACAGTTTTTTCAGGACCTTATAGGGACCAATAAATCTAGGCCCCAATTTGTGACAGGGTTGATGTAGGCGGATATGTCGAGTGGAGACCCAAACATGTTCACCCACCGGAATGGCACGTACAGAAGCCCTATGACTGTCAGCAAACTTCTTACATCTAGAGACAGCTGAACGCAGCTGAGAGCGAATACATTGCCAATGAGTGGTGAGATCGGTGACGTGACGGTCTGCAACAGGAACCCCAGTAAACCGAGCTGAAAGGGAAGATACGAGGTTGATAACCTGCTGCGGCTTGAAACGGAGAGCATCGCAGAGACGAGTGCCAATGAGTGTTTCTTGCCAGTTCAGCTAGGGGTAGCAAAGCAGACCAGTTGGTATGGCGAGTGTTGACAAAGGCTCTAAGGTAGGCTTCAAGATCCTGGTTAGCTCTCTCGTTTAGTCCATTGGTCTGAGGATGGTAGCCAGATGACAAGGAAATGGTGGTTCCAATCAACTTACAAAAGGCTCTCCAGAAGGCAGAGAGAACTGTGAACCACTGTCAGAGACAATATTTACAAGAATACCGTGAAGTCATACCACATGCAAGAGAAAAAGGGACGACATTTCCTGAGCAGAAGGCAGTTTGGTTAGGGGTACAAAGTGAGCCAATCTGGAAAAGCGATCCACCACAACCCAGATGACCGTATGGTGGTCGGAAGAGGAAAGATCAACAATGAAGTCCATTGTTATATATGTCCAGGGTCGTTTGGGAATGGACAACGGTTGAAGCAAGCCAGAAGGCACGGATCGGAGAGTTTTGTTTGACAGCACAAATTGTGCAGGTTTTCACGTAGTCCTGAGCGTCAGACTTCATAGTAGGCCACCAAACATGTTGGCGAAGACACCTGAAGGTCCTAGTCGAACCAGGATGCCCAGAGAGTTTGCTATTATGAGCCCAGGCTAGCACAGGGATACGGAGGTTCCGAGATACAAAGAGGATATCAGAGGCCATGGGGGCACCAGGAGGTTTACTAGACTGAGCACATTGCAATCTTTGCAGAAGAGTGGTATTGAGTTGAGCGATCACACAGGGGGGGTTATGATGTGATCAATAGGAGCTTCGGAGGAATTACTTGAGTGAGGGAACTGACGGGAAAGGGCGTCCGCCTTCTTGTTCTTGGTTCCAGGAAGGTAGGAAACCACAAAGTGAAAACGGGAAAAGAACAAGGCCCACCTGGCCTGACGAGGGTTGAGTCAATGAGCAGTTTCTAGGTAGGTCAGATTCTTATGGTCGGTGAGGATCTGAATAGGATTGGCGGTGCCCTCCAACCAGTGATGCCACTCGGTTAAGGCCATTTTAATGGCTAAGAGTTCACGATTACCAGCATCGTAGTTCCTCTCAGTAGGTGTAAAACATTTAGAAAAAAAGTTTACAGGGTGCGATTTGGAAGTCAGAGGGTCTCTTTGGGTAAGAACTGCTCCAGCCCCCACCTCGGAGGCATCAACCTCTAAAGTGAACTGCAGGTCAGGATCAGGATGGCGGAGCTTAAGAGCAGAACAGAAAGCCCTTTTCAGACAAGAGAAGGCATTTATGGCCTCAGGAGGCCAATGTTTGCAGTCCTTATTCCATATAGTCAATTCAGTGAGAGGAGCAACTGTTTGAGAAAAGTTCTTTATGAACTTGCGGTAATAATTGGAGAACCCCAAGAACCTCTGTAATTCCTTTAAGGAGGTAGGTTGAGGCAATTCTAGTACAGCGGTGAGTTTAGCAGGATCCATGGCAAAACCCTCCTTCGAGATGACATATCCAAGGAATTGGATCCGGACTTGATCAAACTCACATTTTTCTAGCTTGGCTACCAAAGAGTTATCCCTGAGACGAAGAAGTACCTGTCTCACGTGCCTGTGATGCACCTCTAAGGTGGGAGAGAAAACAAGGATATCATCCAGGTAGTCAATGACAGTGCGGTTGAGGGGGTCACGAAAGATGTTGTTGACAAATGCCTGGAAGACTGCAGGGGCGTTACACAGCTCAAAGGGCATTACAAGGTATTCGTAATGCCCCGATCTTGTGTTGAAGGCTGTCTTCCATTCGTGGCCTGGAGAGATGCGAATTAAATTGTATGCCCCAAGTAAGTCCAATTTAGTAAAGAAGCGGGCATCCTGAAGCGAGTCATACAATTCAGTGATCAGTGGTATGGGATAGCGATTCTTGATGGTTATGTTGTTCAAGGCCCTGTAGTTTATGCAGGGTCTGAGTCCACCATCCTTACCAACAAAAAAGAAGCCAGCCCCAGCAGGAGAGGAAGAAGGGTGAATGAAACCTTTAGCTAGGTTTTCTTGGATGTATTCCTCCATGGATTTGGTTTCAGCCTTGGAGAGTGGATATGTCCTGCCTTTAGGAATTGGGGCTCCGGGAAGGAGGTTAGATCTTGCAGTCATAGGGACGGTGGGGTGGCAGCACATCGGCTGCCTTTTTCTCAAAGTCATCAACAAAGTCTGTATATACCGAAGGAAGGATGGAGGGAGTCTGGATGCTGGCTACAGGAACGCGGAGCAGAGGAGTGACTTTAGCAAGGCAGGAGTGGAAACAGGAGGCACCCCAAGAGGCCAACTGTCCCTCAGCCCAGTCGAACTGTGGATTGTGTAAGTGAAGCCAAGGAAGGCCAAGGATGACAGGCTGAGCAGGGGAATGAATGACCTCAAACTGGAGCTGTTTGGTATGAACACCGACGGTTAGGGTCAGGGGCGCTGACTCAAAATGGATCAAGCCTGAGCCAAGTGGGGAGCCATCCAGGGTATTTATCTTGAGACAATGTCTTTTCTGTAGAAGGGGTAGACCAGCTTGAATCATAAAACAGTGATCCAGGAAGTTGCCAGCTGCCCCTGAATCAATGAAGGCCTGAGTGTGGACAGTATTCTGAAGGAAGGTAAGGGTACCAGGATCCGAGAGGACAGAGGGGATTTGGTAGAGATCATGCTTAAAGGTACCCCTGTGTTATCCTCTAAGCATTGGCTTTTCCCGGCCGAATGTCACAGTCCTTTAGTTGGTGGGAGTTAGAGCCACAATAAAAGCATAGTGTCAGTCTCCTCTGTCTCTCGGATTCTGAGGGTTTGAAGGAGGAGAGGTCCATGGGTTCCTCCACTGAGGTAACTGGAGCTGCCGAAGGGGTGGAGGATATCACCTGAACCGGACGAACAGAGGGATGGGAAGGGAGGACCCTCCTTGTTCGGTCTGTCTCCGCTTGTCTCTCCTGAAAGCGAGAGTCCAGGCTGATACTAAACAAACACATAAGTCTTTTGTATCTTCAATCACAATCAAAGATTTTATAACTTGTAAAACCGATAATGTCATATACCTCCTACAGTGCAGCTGTAAAATGCAATACTTGGGTCAAACCACTAGGTTTTTGAAAACACGCATTCTAGAACATCTAAATAAAATAGATTAAAAAAAACATGAAGATCATGGGGTACCCCCTGCATTGTAATGCATGTCAAGGATATGATATTAAAAAATCCTATGGTTAGGCATAGAAAAAATATCCACACATTGGAGAGCAGGCAATTTAGAAGATTAATTAGATAAAAGGGAACTCTGATGGATACACACTCTAAGAAACTACAATAATTGGGGTCTGAATAAAGACATCAGAATAGCAGCATATGTTTAAAACTATTTTGAACACTTCTTCTGATCTTTATTTTTTATTTTATCTTGGTTTATTTTCAAAAAACAAGATTAGTTATATTATTAATAGCACTTTAATAGCATATTCTATATTAGCACTTTATATTCATTACTGTAAATTAGGGAATTCAAATTAGTGCACACAGTATTTTAGGTAACTGTTTCTTTAATTATTAGTGCACATTATTTCTAAAAATTATATTTTTTTAGTATGTCAAAATAAAGTATTTTTCTTTAAATATTAATTCTTAAAATTAGCATACTAATATTACTTCTAAAATTATTTTATTAGCACTTATCGTCACTTAAAAGTTTATAAGGTTATTATGTTTTATAAATGCTATTATTTTATAAAAATGTAAAATTGCTATATGCATTGATATTTTCAAAACTTTATTGTATATTGGTTAGATATAACCTAGTCAATAAATGTATTATTCTTTCTTCTAGCAACATTTACTGTTCAATTGTTATTTACATTGGCCCATAATACGGTCACTCATTCTTTATATGGGACTAATGCTATTGGTTGAGTCATTCAGACAACGCAATATGGACAACTCAGATCGCAACACACGGCATGTTCATGTCCTGCTACTATAGGATGAATAACATCATGTGATAAAAGTGGACCTGAAATTGAACTGTTTAGGGAACACTACTCAATTGAGAACTTACAAATCTGAAATCTTCTTATTGGTTGTGATGTAACATGAAGGGTTGTGATTGGTCTATGTATCCGTACCGAGTTTTACCATAGCGATAACATTATATTGATAGATTATAGCGACACAGCCAAAATTATTAGATTTTATGTGGTACAATTATTATGACTTGGTACAAATACTATGTCTATTATAATTTCTCTGTTTAATTTTTAAATTTCTTATGTGAGTCATAGTTTATGTGAGTCCAATTTCCTGTTTTACACAGGAAATTGGAACTTGAGCCATCTGTATTTAAACCGGCAATTATCGTCACGGCATACAAACTCTTCAATTGTTTTTACTTGTCTTTTAACTTGCTCTTGAAAAAGACGTTTGTATATGTTGAAACGCGTTGAGCCATTAAAGCTTTTTCATCAACATTGGAATATCATCTTGCTTTCTTTGTTGTGACATTGCCGGAATCAGAGATTTGATGGAGTAAGTTATTACTTGTTTTCTCAAGTAAATCGTTATGTGTATTCCATTGGAGCCTTTCCTTGTTTCCAGTTTATCAAGCTACATACCCATGGGGTGACCTACAGATGAGCAGACATTATACATCTTATGGAGTGAGTATACTGCACTCTTATTAATTAGTGTTTATATATACAACAAGTCTGTTTCCTCTTGCCATCAGAAAGTTAGAAGATATTTACATATACTCTTAATTCAGGCAAGGAAGCCAGTCACTCATCGCATCTACCATAAGATGTGGAGGACTTGTCCTGGTGTGAGAAGCATGGATATCCTTGGCACAGGATTCTGTCCTTTCTCCAAGATGGTTTGGAGAAGGGTCTTGCCGCTAGTTCCTTAAAGGGACAGATTTCGGCATTATCAGTTTTGTTGCATAGGAGACTTGCTGAGCTCCCTGACATTCAATCTTTTGTTCCGGCTCTGTCTAGAATCAGGCCTGTCTTTAGACAGTCGGCTCCCCCTTGGAGCTTAAACTTAGTCCTTAAGGTTTTGCAGAGGGTTCCGTTTGAACCTATGCATTCCATAGACATTAAGATTCTGTCCTGGAAGGTTCTCTTCCTGTTGGCTATTGCATCGGCTCTCAGAGTATCTGAACTAGCTGCCTTGCAATGTGATCCTCCTTATCTGGTGTTTCATGCGGATAAGGCTGTACTTCGCACTGGGTTGGGGTTTCTCCCCAAGGTGATGTCCAACCGTAACATCAATCAGGAAATAGTTGTTCCTTTTTTGTGTCCTAACCCTTCTTCTTCAAAGTAGAGGTTACTTCATAACCTGGATGTGGTTCGTGTCTTGAAGTTCTATCTTCAGGCTACAAAGGATTTCAGACAGTCTACATCTCTTTTTGTGGTGTATTCTGGGAAGCGCAAAGGGCCTCTGCTACTTCTTTTTCTTTTTGGTTGAGGAGCTTGATTCGCTTGGCTTATGAGACAGCAGGACATAAGCCTCCTCAGAGGATCACGGCTCATTTGACTAGAGCTGTGGCTTTGTCTAGGGCCTTCAAGAATGAAGCCTCTATGGAGCAAATTTGTAAGGTCCTCCTTACACACTTTTACAAAGTTTTACAAATTTGACGTTTTTGCTTCTATGGAAGCTGTTTTTGGCAGAAAGGTTTTGCAGGCTGTGGTGCACTCAGATTAGGGTCCTCCCTTTTACTCTCCCGGTTTCTTTCAGTGTCCTCTAGAGCTTGGGTATATGTTCCCACAAGTAATGAATGAAGCCGTGGACTCTCCTCCCCTTTAGATGGAAAACATAAATTATGCTTACCTGATAATTTTATTTCCATCGAGGGAAGGAGAGTCCACGGCTCCCGCCCGTATCTCCGTTGGGCGGCCCTAAATTTATTCATCTTCTGGCACCTTTTTTACCCTGATATTTCTCCTAAAGAAAGCAGTGGATTCTCCTCCCCTCAATGGAAATGAAACTATAAGGTAAGCATAATTTATGTTTTTACCCCGTCTCCTATTTTTAAAAAGATGTTTCCTGTCGCTGACTCTATTAAAGAGCCATGGCACACTGTACCTAAAGTAGAAGGGACCATTTCTACTCTGGCTGAGAGAACTACTATTCCTATTGAGGATGGCTGTTCCTTTAAGGACCCAATGGACAAAAAGCTGGAGGCCTATTTGAAAAGTATATATGTTTATCAGGGCCTCCTATGGCAACCTGCTGTGTGTATTGCCACTGTGACAAGTGCGGCATCCTACTGGTTTGATGCCTTGTCTGATTCTCTTCTAGTAGAGACTCCCCTGGATGAGATCCTAGATAGAATTAAGGCTCTTAAAGGGCCACTGTAAGTAAATATTTTCTATGCCTGTTCCTAACTAACTACCCCAAATACGCTTTTTAACAATAGCATTTCATTAACATATCTCTACCGTATATCAGAAAACTTGTCTGCAAATGTAATTGTTTTCCAAACCCACTCCGTGGGTATCCTTTGCTCTGTACCAATCCGTTTACAATACCTAGGTTTCAAAATGGCGCTTTAAACACAAAGTTATTGGTTTAAGTATTTTGAACACTCAGTGCTGAAAATAGTGGGCAGGATAACGTGACATCATCGGCGAATAAAAGATATAACTTTTACAACGTTATGAAACTTCGTTTTGGAGAAAATATAGGTCAGTAGGTTTTAATTAATGTTTATTAACTTTAATATGTTAGTTGTTTAGCTTAAAAATTATAACAGAAAGTAATCCTTTAAGCTAGCCAATTCCTTTATTTCTGATGCTATTATGCAGGTTATTAGACTGGTAACCAAGTCTTCTGGCTTTGCAGTGCTAGCTCGCAGGGCTTTGTGGCTCAAGTCTTGGTCAGCTGATGTTTCCTCTAAGGTAAAGCTTCTGGGGAATCCTTACAAGGGTAAGTCCTTGTTTGGACCTGATCTGGCAGAAATAATTTCTGATATTACGGGTGGAAAGGGGTCTTTTCTACCTCAAGATAAGAAGAATATGCGGGTTATTAGACTGGGAGCCAAGTCTTCTGGCTTCGCTGTGCTAGCTCGCAGTGCTTTGTGGCTGAAGTCTTGGTCAGCTGATGTTTCCTCTAAGGTAAAGGCTTCTGGCGATTCCTTACAAGGGTAAGTTCTTGTTTGGACCTGGTCTGGCAGAAATAATTTCTGATATTACGGGTGGAAAGGGGTCTTTTCTACCTCAAGATAAGAAGAATATGCAGGTTATTAGACTGGGAGCCAAGTCTTCTGGCTTTGCGGTGCTAGCTCGCAGGGCTTTGTGGCTGAAGTCTTGGTCAGCTGATGTTTCCTCTAAGGTAAAGCTTCTGGGGAATCCTTACAAGGGTAAGTCCTTGTTTGGACCTGGTCTGGCAGAAATAGTTTCTGTTATTACGGGAAAGGGGTCTTTTCTACCTCAGGATAAGAAGAATATGCAGGTTATTAGACTGGGAGCCAAGTTTTCTGGCTTCACGGGGCTAGCTTGCAGGGCTTTGTGGCTGAAGTCTTGGTCAGCTGATGTTTCCTCTAAGGTAAAGGCTTCTGGCGATTCCTTACAAGGGTAAGACCTTGTTTGGACCTGGTCTGGCAGAAATATTTCTGATATTACGGGTGGAAAAGGGTCTTTTCTACCTCAAGATAAGAAGAATAGAAATAAAGGTTGTCAGTAATTTTCATTCCTTTCGTAACTTCAGAGGAAAGTCTTCCCCTTCTTCTAACAAGCAGGAACAGTCCAAGCCCTCTTGGATACCCAACCAGTCTTGGAATAAGAGGAAACAATCAAAGAAACCCGCTGCGGAATCCAAATGAGCATGAAGGGTTTGCCCCCAATCCAGGATCAGATCAAGTGGGGGGCAGACTTTCTTAGTTCTCTCAAGCATAGTTACGAGATGTCCCAGATCCTTGGACTGTGGACATAGTATCTCAGGGTTACAAAATAGATATCAAAACTTTTCCTCCCAGGGGCAGATTCCACCTCTCAAGATTATTTGCTGACCAGGTAAAAAGAGACGCATTCTTGAACTGCGTTCAGGACTTTTCTTTCATGTAATTGACAAGAGTCCATGATCTAGTGACGTATGGGATATACAATCCTACCAGGAGGGGCAAAGTTTCCCAAACCTCAAATTGCCTATAAATACACCCCTCACCACACCCACAATTCAGTTTTACAAACTTTGCCTCCTATGGAGGTGGTGAAGTAAGTTTGTGCTAAGATAATTTTTTGGCATGAAAGTACGTCCATTGACGCAAGTTCTCCATTTCCGGCGTCATAGTTGATGCCGAGTTCCTTACACAACAGATGTGAGTCTTTCAGCTTGGGGAGCTGTTTGTGGATCTCTGACAGCACAAGGGGTTTGGAAATCTCAAGAGGCGAGATTACCAATCAATATTTTAGAACTCCGTGCAATTTTCAGAGCTCTTCAGTTTTGGCCTCTGTTAAAGAGAGAACCGTTCATTTGTTTTCAGACGGACAATATAACAACAGTGGCATATGTCAATCATCAGGGTGGGACTCTCAGTCCCCAAGCTATGAAAGAAGTATCTCGGATACTTGTTTGGGTGGAATCCAGCTCCTGTCTAATTTCTGCGGTGCATTTCCCAGGTGTAGACATTTGGGAGGCAGATTATCTCAGCCATCAGACTTTACATCCGGGGGAGTGGTCTCTCCATCCAGATGTGTTTTCTCAGATTGTTCCAAAGATAGATCTGATGGCCTCTCATCTAAACAAGAAACTTCCCAGATACCTGTCCAGGTCCAGGGATTTTCAGGCGGAAGCAGTGGATGCATTGACACTTCCTTGATGTTATCAACCTGCTTATATTTTCCCGCCTCTAGTTCTTCCAAGAGTGATCTCCAAAATCATCATGGAACAATCGTTTGTGTTGCCGGTGGCTCCAGCATGGCCTCACAGGTTTTGGTATGCGGATCTTGTTCAGATGTCCAGTTGCCAACCTTGGCCACTTCCGTTAAGGCCGGACCTATTGTCTCAAGGTCCGTTTTTCCATCAGGATCTCAAATCATTAAATTTTAAGGAGTGGAAATTGAACGCCTAGTGCTAAGTCATAGAGGTTTCTCTGACTCAGTGATTAATACTATGTTACAAGCTCGTAAATCTGTCTCTAGAAAGATTTATTATCGAGTTTGGAAGACTTACATTTCATGGTGTTCCTCTCATAAATTCTCTTGGCATTCTTTTAGAATTCCTAGAATTTTACAGTTTCTTCAGGATGGTTTGGATAAAGGTTTGTCTGCAAGTTCCTTGAAAGGACAAATCTCTGCTCTTTCTGTTTTATTCCACAGAAAAATTGCTAAACTTCCTGATATTCACTGTTTTGTACAGGCTTTGGTTCGTATCAAGCCTGTCATTAAATCAATCTCTCCTCCTTGGAGTCTTAATTTGGTTTTGAAGGCTTTACAGGCTCCTCCATTTGAGCCTATGCATTCTTTGGATATTAAACTACTTTCTTGGAAAGTGTTGTTCCTTTTGGCCATCTCTTCTGCTAGAAGAGTTTCTGAGCTATCTGCTCTTTCTTGTGAATCTCCTGTTCTGATTTTTCATCAGGATAAGGCGGTTTTGCAGACTTCATTTAAATTTTTACATAAGGTTGTGAATTCTAACAACATTAGTAGAGAAATTGTTGTCCCTTCCTTGTGTCCTAATCCTAAGAATTCTTTGAAAAGATCCTTACATTCTTTGGATGTGGTGAGAGCTTTGAAATATTATGTTGAAGCTACTAAAGATTTCAAGAAGACTTCTAGTCTGTTATATTTTCTGGTTCTAGGAAAGGTCAGAAGGATTCTGCTATTTCCTTGGCTACTTGGTTAAAGCTTTTGATTCATCAAGCTTATTTGGAATCGGGTCAGGCCCCGCCTCAGAGAATTACAGCTCATTCTACTTGATCAGTCTCCACGTCATGGGCTTTTAAGAATGAAGCTTCAGTTGATCAGATTTGCAAAGCGGCGACTTGGTCCTCTTTGCATACATTTACTAAATTCTACCGTTTTGACGTATTTGCTTCTTCAGAAGCAGTTTTTGGTAGAAAAGTTCTTCAGGCATCTGTTTCAGTATGATTCGTCTGCCTATGTTTTAAGTTTTTCTTGTCATTAAAGAATAAACTTATAATTTGGGTTGTGGATTATTTTTTCAGTGGAAAATGACTGTTCTTTATTTGTATCCCTCCTTCTCTAGTGACTCTTGCGTGGAGTTCCACATCTTTGGTATTGATATCCCATATGTCATTAGCTCATGGACTCTTGCCAATTACATGAAAGATAACATAATTTATGTAAGAATTTACCTGATAAATTCATTTCTTTCATATTGGCAAGAGTCCATGAGGCCCCCCCTTTTTATGGTGGTTATGAATTTTTTGTATAAAGCACAATTATTTCCAAAATCCTTTGTTGATGCTTTTTACTCCTTTCTTTATCACCCCACTACTTGGCTATTCGTTAAACTGAATTGTGGGTGTGGTGAGGGGTGTATTTATAGGCATTTTGAGGTTTGGGAAACTTTGCCCCTCCTGGTAGGATTGTATATCCCATACGTCACTAGCTCATGGACTCTTGCCAATATGAAAGAAATGAATTTATCAGGTAAATTCTTACATAAATTATGTTTTCTCACTGGGAGTGATTGTTCCAATTCCAGTAAGGGAATTGGAACAATCACCCCCAGTGAGAAAAAGTTCCCAAAAAAGAGGGAACTTTAAAACCCATTTTAGACCTAAAGTGTCTCAATAAGTTACTCATGGTACCGTCCTTCAAAATTGAAACCATTTGTTCTATTCTTCCGTTGGTCCAAGAGGGTCAGTTCATGATGACCATAGACCTGAAGGATGCGTATTTTCATGTTCCCATCCACAGAGATCATCACAAGTTCCTGAGATTCACCTTTCTAGACAAACACTTTCAGTTTGTGGCTCTTCCATTTGGCCTTGCCACAGCTCCCAGAATTTTCTCAAAGGTTCTGGGGGCTCTTTTGGCAGTGATCAGGTCTCAGGGAATTGCAGTGGCTCCCTACCTGGACGACATATTGGTTCAGGCGCTATCCTTTCAACAAGCAAAATCTCATACAGAGATGTTGTTGTCTTTTCTACGTTCCCACGGATGGAAAGTGAATCTGGAAAAGAGTTCCCTTGTTCCAGCTACAAGGATGGTTTTCTTAGGTAAATAATAGATTCCCTATCTATGAAGATTTTTCTGACAGAGGTCAGAAAATCCAAAATTCTCTCTTCTTATCTCTCTCTACAGTCTACTGTTCGGCCATCAGTAGCTCAGTGTATGGAGGTAATTGGTCTGATGGCCGCTCCCATGAACATCATTCCCTTTGCTCTATTCCTTTTGAGAGCTCTGAAGTTATGGAACGGAGACCATTCGGATCTGTCTCAGAGGATAGCTCTAGAACATCAAGAGACTCTGTCCCATGGTGGCTTGCTCAGAAGCATCTGTCTCAGGGCACATGCTTCCGGAGACCTTCCTGGGTGATAGTGACCATGGACGCCAGCCTACTAGGCTGGGGAGCAGTTTGGGACTCGTTAAAGGCTCAGGGACTATGCACTCAGGAGGAGTCTGCTCTCCCAATAAACATCTTGGAGTTGAAAGTGATTTACAATGCTCTGATGGCTTGGCCTCAATTGTCCTTAGCCCGGTTTATCAGGTTCCAATCGGACAACATCACCTCAGTGGCTTACATCAACCACCAGGGAGGAACTCAGAGTTCCTTAGCCATGAAAGAGGTGTCTTGGATTATTCAGTGGGTGGAAGCTCACAATTGTTTTCTATCTGCCATCCACATTCTTGGTGTGGACAACTGGGAGGCGGATTTCCTGAGCAGACAGACATTTAATCCCAGGAAGTGGGCTCTCCATCCAGAGGTGTTCTCCAAGTTAACTCTCAAGTGGGGGGTGCCGGAGTTGGATCTGATGGCGTCTCGGCAGCACACCAAGCGTCCATGGTACAGTTCAAGGTCAAGAGATCTGCAGGCCACCTTGATAGATGCTCTGGCGGTTCCTTGGGACTTCGGTCTAGCATACCTGTTTTCTCCATTTGCGCTCCTTCCACGAGTCATTGCTCGTATCAAACAGGAGAGGATCGGTAATTCTAATAGGTCCTGCATGACCTTGCAGGATCTGGTATGCAGACCTAGTGAAAATGTCTTCTCTGCCACCTTGGAGGTTGCCTCTGCGGAAGGACCTTCTAACTCAGGGTCCTTTCTGTAATGATTGAGTAGACTTAGTATTTTGTGGAACACAACTGCAGAACAGATAAGTAAGTATTTGAATGTTTCACCCTCTTGGTTTAATATCACTATAGAAGAGAGTGATATTCGTTGTAGGTTGAGAGTGATTTTATATGTACAAGTATAACTGTAATAAGTGTCCCAAAACAGCTTTACAGTTTTCACAGGAGAATTGATTATGAATGATTAGCGGACTGACATGCTAAAGTGAAACAGGAGTTCCCTGATCTCAATTCCTCCTTAGGATGGTAACAGTTCCTTTGCTTCTCACTGCTGCTGCTGCTCGCAGCGTTCTGTGGAGTAGCGCGGAAGCCAGGGGAGGAGTCGCTCACTGACACGCTGTTTTGATTGACAGCTAAGAACGCTGGCAAGCCCGAACTCCGTGTAACACAATTGCGGTAAGAAATGCTTGGTTTTAAACAGCAAGTTATCAACGGTGGTTTAGAAATAGCGGCTAGTAAGGGGAGAGCCGGACTCCGGGCAGGAAGGCGAGCTAGCACTCAAATATGTCCTCTTATGAAGCGGCAACAGCCGTGAATGTTATAGAACGGAGAAAACCAAAAGCAGGTAGTAAAGTCTTTTAAGATGAAGAGGCGTAATGCCAAGTGGTCCAGCTGAAAGATTTTGTAATCCAAGAGTAGTTGGAAATAAGTAATCTTCTTTGCAGGTAGATGTGAGCTCAATATGAGCAGGAGTTACTCAGTCAAAAGCAACAAATACTAAGCACCTGTCTTTGGGAGAGCAGGTGATTTAAAGGCTCTGTGGGCAGGGCTAGGAAGATGCAGGTAGCTGCTTAAAGGGACATACATGCTGTGAAAACCCTCACATCATCCCCACCTCAAGAAAGCTGTCCCACAGCTTGAGGTCTAGGTTTATCCGGGAAGCAACTGTGGAACCTAGAGATGAGCCTTGGAGCATTAACTGCTGAGGCTTCCTCCCAAGAGTCGTCATCCGAAGGATAACCCTTCCAGTGGATAAGATATTGCAGTACTGAACCCTTGTAACGGGAGTCCAGAATGGAATGTACTTCGTATACTTGAGTATCAGTTATGACTGAGGAGTCAGTACTGTTGGTATCTTGTTGTCTAGATCCAGTATAAGGTTTCAGAAGAGAGACGTGGAAAGTCGGATGTACTTTCATTCCGTCTGGCAGTTGTAGGGTGACAGCGTTAGGATTGACCACCCGGGATATCTCATAGGGTCCAATATACCTCGTAGCAAGTTTCTTGCTGGGAACTTGTAGTTTCAAGTTTTTCGTGGAAAGCCAAACCCGGTCACCGACGGAGTAGTTGGGAGGAGTTCTCCTTCTGAGGTCGTATTGTCTTTTCTGCGTAGCTTGAGCATTCTGTATATTCCTTTTAATGAAATTGAAATTGTCTAGAATCCTAATAGTGAAGTCATCCAATTTGGGGGAATCAGTGCTGGAGGTAGTGTTGAGAAAAAGAGTGGGGTGAAAACCATAATTTGCAAAAAAAGGTGAACAGTTTGTAGATGAGCTGGTTAGGTTGTTGTAGGCATATTCAGCCATAGGTAAATAGGAAATCCACTGGTCTTGCTGATAGGAACAGAAACATCTGAGGTATTCCTCAAGCCATTGATTCAACCGTTCCGTCTGCCCGTTGGTTTGGGGATGGTAGGCTGTTGTGAATCTGTGATCAACTTGAAGGAGTTTAGACAATGTAGCCCAAAACCTCGAGGTAAATTGCGTTCCTCTGTCAATTATCACTCTAGCAGGAACTCCATGTAGTTTTACAATGTTGTCTAGGAAGAGCCGAGCAGTTTCGGAGGAAGAAGGGACCTTATGGTAGGGAATGAAGTGCCCCATCTTAGTGAACATGTCTATTACGACAAGTATGGTGTTCTGCTTTTGAGATAAGGGTAGTTCAACAATGAAGTCCATACTAATTTGTTCCCAGGGGCGGCTGGGTATAGGTAAAGACATCAATAGGCCATAAGGTTTTAACCTTTCGTTCTTAGAGGTTATGCAGGTGGAACAGGTACCAACATATTCTTTAACCGATTGCTTTAGTTTGGGCCACCAATAGTAACGGTTTAGTAAATCCAATGTACGCCTGACACCAGGATGTCCAGAGGTTGGTATGTCGTGATGGTATTTTAAAACCTGATTCCTTAGAGCTTGAGGTACGTAAAGCCTATCCTTGTGGTAGCGTAAGCCATCTTTGTTCTCTATTTGGTAGCGAGTTTTCTCTTCGTCTTGTCTTTGATGTTTCTTAATCTCTGCTAGGAATGGTGTAGTAATTCCAATGAACCGTTCTTGGGGAATCACTGACTGGATCTCTTGTGTAATTGAAGGTCTAACCTCTCTTCTAGAGAGAGCATCGGCCTTCCCGTTCTTGTTGGCGGGTCTATATTGGATAATGAAATCAAATCTGGAGAAATAAAGGCTCCAACGGACCTGCCTAGCTGATAAGGTTTTATTATTCTGGAGAAATTGGAGGTTTCTATGATCTGTGTAGATGGTGACAGGATATTTAGCTCCCTCCAAAAGATGTCTCCAGTTCTCTAAGGCTCTGCGAATGGCGAGGAGTTCTTTGTCTCCAATGGTGTAATTCATTTCTGCAGGGGACATGGTTTTGGAAAAGAAGGAGACTGGGTGTAAAGGTTCCGACTTAGACTGGCGTTGTGAGAGTACAGCCCCTAGGGCGTAGTCAGATGAATCAACTTCAAGGATGTATGGCAATGAGGCGTCAGGGAATCGGAGTATAGGTGCTGTAGAGAAACTATTCTTGAGGAAGTCAAAAGCTGTGGACGCTTCCTTGGTCCAAATGAAGGGTTTGGACTGGGTTGTAAGTTGGGTTAACGGTTTTACTATCTTTGAGAATCCCTTGATGAATTTTCGATAGTAGTTGGAAAAACCAAGGAAGCGTTGTAGATCCTTCCTGTTGGCTGGTGGAGGCCAGTCCAAAACAGTGTCTACCTTCTTATGTTGCATCTTTATACCGTCAGGGGAGATGTCATACCCTAGGAATGAAATCTCTTTGCAATGGAATTGACACTTTTCTGCCTTGGCATAGAGCTTGTGAGTACGAAGTCTGGAGAGTACCCAGCGGAGATGTTTAATGTGATCCTTTAAGGTCTTAGAATATATTAGAATGTCGTCGAGGTACACGACCATGCAGACATCTAGTAAATCTCTAAAAATGTCGTTTATAAAATGTTGGAAAGTCGCCGGAGCGTTGCACAATCCAAAAGGCATCACCAGGTACTCAAACAACCCATATCTAGTGCGGAACGCCGTGAGCCACTCATGACCTTCCTGAATCCGTACCAGATTGTATGCACCTCTGAGATCGAGTTTGGAGAAGATGGTAGCATCCGATAGGCGTTCAATCATCTCTGGAATCAATGGTAACGGATAGCGATTCTTTATGGTCCTTTTATTAAGTTCGCGGTAGTCGATAATGGGCCTAAGTGAATCAACCTTATTCTTCACAAAGAACATGCCTGCTCTAGCGGGAGAGGTGGAAGGTCTTATGAAACCTTTTTTGAGGTTTTCCTCGAGGTAGTTTTTGAGATGTGCCAATTCAGTTTCGTTTAATGGATAGATGTGCCCGAATGGTATGCTTGCCCCTGGTTGTAGTTGTATAGGGCAATCATACGGTCGATGGGGTGGAAGGGTGTCAGCTTCAGTCTTGCTGAATACGTCAGCAAAATCTTTGTAGTAGTCGGGTAACATCTGTGGATCGGGGAGAGTATGGAGAAGGTGATGCTGTGGGAAACAAGTGTTTTGACAGTATGAAGAGTTGAAGGATATCTTTGAGGAGGTCCAGTTTATGGAAGGCTCATGTAACTTCAACCATGTGATACCTAAAACTACAGGGAAATGAGGAGAAGGCAACACATCAAAAGAGATGAATTCGGTATGGCCGTTTTCAGTAACAACTCTCAGAGGAACAGTATGATGTGTAATAGGGCCGTTACGTATAGTGGACCCATCAATAACACGAAGTACAAGCGGTATTTCTTTCAACACAAGTGGGATTTTATTTAATTTTACAAGCTGGGAGTCGATGAAGTTCCCAAAAGCCCCGGAATCTATGATGGCTTCAGTTGGTACCCTTTTCTGATCCCACTGCAAGAACAGAGAGAGGTTACAGTAAGTGGATTGTTTATGTACCTCATGAGAGGAACAAATAATGGTGGACTTACTTTTCTTATTCTTCTGAAGAATGGGACATTCATATACAGAGTGGGTTGGATCACCACAGTACATGCAGAGGTTCCTAGTCTTACGCCTCATCCTCTCTTCAGTTGATAGGGGTCCTCTAACCACCCCAATCTCCATAGGAACGGATGTAGGTGGTGAGGGTTTGCTATGGCTTCTGGGAGGTGAATGCTTGTGATAGAGATCGGTATGTAGTTTTTCTCCACGTCTCTCTCTGAGTCTTCTATCAATTTGAGAGGAGATCTTCATCAATGCTTCTAAGGTAGGAGGTAGTTCTACCCTTGCCAATTCATCCTTCAGATTCTCCGCCAATCCTAGACGAAATTGGTTACGAAGCGCTATAGGGCTCCAGAGGGAGTCAGAAGCATAAAGTTTGAACTCCGCAATATATTCTTCTACGGGCCTCTTACCCTGTTTGAGATCCCTCATATGTGCCTCTGCTGTCAATTGGGTGTCTTTATCTGAATATAAATCGTCCATAAGACTAAAAAAAGATTCTAGAGTGGCAAGGGCAGAATCTTCGTGTTCACATAAATTATCTGCCCAAACCCTGGGCTCTCCTCTGAGGAATGTAATGACGGTTAGCACTCTTATTTTCTCTGTAGTATAGGTTTTAGGACGCAAAGTAAAAAGTAAGTGACAGGAGTTTTTGAATTGTTTGTAATTGCGTCTATTTCCGCTGAAAGTCTCAGGGAGAGATATTTGGGGTTCAGGTGCAGTATCATGAGCTGATCTAGCTGCTATGGAGTCCTTAAATAAATCTTTTAAAGTCTTATTCTCAATCTGTAGTTCTCTCACTGCGTGAGCTATTTGATCAACCTTCTGGGATAAGTTATAGACCACTTGAGGAAGTTCTGCTGGTTCCATGATCCTTTGAGGGCTTAGTATTCTGTAATGATTGAGTAGACTTAGTATTTTGTGGAACACAACTGCAGAACAGATAAGTAAGTATTTGAATGTTTCACCCTCTTGGTTTAATATCACTATAGAAGAGAGTGATATTCGTTGTAGGTTGAGAGTGATTTTATATGTACAAGTATAACTGTAATAAGTGTCCCAAAACAGCTTTACAGTTTTCACAGGAGAATTGATTATGAATGATTAGCGGACTGACACGCTAAAGTGAAACAGGAGTTCCCTGATCTCAATTCCTCCTTAGGATGGTAACAGTTCCTTTGCTTCTCACTGCTGCTGCTGCTCGCAGCGTTCTGTGGAGTAGCGCGGAAGCTAGGGGAGGAGTCGCTCACTGACACACTGTTTTGATTGACAGCTAAGAACGCTGGCAAGCCCGAACTCCGTGTAACACAATTGCGGTAAGAAATGCTTGGTTTTAAACAGCAGGGAAGTTATCAACGGTGGTTTAGAAATAGCGGCTAGTAAGGGGAGAGCCGGACTCCGGGCAGGAAGGCGAGCTAGCACTCAAATATGTCCTCTTATGAAGCGGCAACAGCCGTGAATGTTATAGAACGGAGAAAACCAAAAGCAGGTAGTAAAGTCTTTTAAGATGAAGAGGCGTAATGCCAAGTGGTCCAGCTGAAAGATTTTGTAATCCAAGAGTAGTTGGAAATAAGTAATCTTCTTTGCAGGTAGATGTGAGCTCAGTATGAGCAGGAGTTACTCAGTCAAAAGCAACAAATACTAAGCACCTGTCTTTGGGAGAGCAGGTGATTTAAAGGCTCTGTGGGCAGGGCTAGGAAGATGCAGGTAGCTGCTTAAAGGGACATACATGCTGTGAAAACCCTCACACTTTCCTTCATCCAAATCTCGTTTCTCTGAAGTTGACTGCTTGGAGATTGAACGCTTAGTTCTGGCTAAGCATGGGTTTTCTGAGTCGGTCATTGAGACCATGCTGCAGGCTTGCAAGCCTGTTACTCGTAAGATTTACAGTAAGGTATGGCGTAAATACCTTTATTCGTGTAAATCCAATGGCTACTCATGAGGCAGAGGCCTCAGCCGAGGCAAAAGTATCAAATTTGGAAAAAATATACAGAGAGGACCAAGTTGCAGCCTTGCAAACCTCTACCAAAACGTTCTTTTAAGGAAGTGGATAGTAATAGTTATTTGAACTATAAGAACAAAAATAAATATAAAGATAATAATAGTTTAGGATTACTAAACAAAATATACACTCCTCGATTTATCACCAAATTCAACAAAAACCATAATGTTATACCTAACATAATCAAAAAACATTGTCCCATTTTAACTTATGATCATGTGTTCAAAAATGTTTTGTGGAAAATCCCCATTTGTACTTTTACTAGAGCGCCCGCTCTTAAAAATAAACTAGCACCCAGCAAAGTGGTGACTAGAAAAGAAAATGATAGTAGTCGTCATTTTTCATGTTTTAACTCTATTAAGATAGACCGCAATTCCATCATGAATCTGGGTAAAAAGGGTTTTTACAAGTGTGGTAAAAAGCTATGTGGTATATGCCCCTATGTGGTAGGTGGAGTAGACGAATTGAGATCTCATAATACGGATGAATGTTTTAAAATCCATTTCCGTAAAATTTGTGACACACAATTTGTGATTTATTTGCTTGACTACATTTGTGGCCAACAGTATGTGGGACGCACCTGCAGACCCATAAAGAAGAGGTGGGCGAACATTGCAGGAATATTGAAAATAGATTAATTAAACATAGCGGTACCAAGACATGTGTAATGTCTACATGAAGTAAATAAAGATTCAATTAGAATGACCTCAACTGAATTTATACCTAAATCTTGGGGAGCCAATAGGTTCACACGTTTAAGCCAAAGAGAAACTTTTTGGATCTGGAAGCTACGTACTTTAACTCCCTTTGGTTTAAATTAAAATGTTGACATGGCCGCCTTCAACAACTAATCATCAGTTTGTTTAAATAATACCAACTAGGTTCTTGTTTTATTGGTATATTTACATATCAAACATACACATAAGTATGTATGTTTAACACTCACCATAATTCATATGGATTCTATCGACACACATAGTCATTTCCTATATTATTATCTGCATTTCATATGGATACGCATCTACACACATGGCAATTTTTCCATCATTGCACTATTCTTGCTACATAATTGCTACATTCTTGTTTCATTTTTTTCAGTTTCTTTTTTATGTATCTTTTCTGTATACTCATACCACCTGTTTACTTTGATACTCTTGTATTTGTCCGCAATGACATTTTGTTATATGGGATTGAATATTTGGGGGGTACATATGCATTAGTTATTTGTCCATCATCATTTTTTGGCACTTATATCTGCACGCTTCCCCTCATTTCCTCTATATATGAGAAGGTTTCTGTTTAATACATATAAGTATGACACCTGAGCATTCACGACAAGTTGATCATGCTGTATTAAAGGTATCATATATCTCAATACAAATCTACAGGATCAATCGCGCATGCACAGCAGCCGAGTCAATTTTTTACCACGTGACAGTAATCTGTAGCACCGTCCGCTATTGATGTTGTGATCTATTTCTTTTGTTCTTAAACTTCTTATTTTTGTATTTTGATGTGCCTAAGAATTTGCTTATTTTATATAGCTACTTATATTAATGGGCAATAGTGGCAGATCGGGGCGTTTTTCGCACTGTGGAGCGTTTTCTATTTTGTAACATCCTGATAGATTACATGATTGGTCATTGATTTTTTTTGTTGTTGATGAAATCATTTTTTTTTATTGAAATAAAATAAAACATTGCACATTTATACAAATAGTCTTGCATAATAATAACCAATTACAAAACTTGAGTCCTACACCAGGACTATTATATATTAAACAACCATCTCTATGAACACACATTTCCTATTGCATTTGATATATTATTCATGTACCACCCTCATATCCCTTCTGATGTTACTTGTTTTTTTCATAAAACATAAGGTTCCCACTCAAATATAAGCTGATTTTGTTTGTTTAATATCTTTGCTGTTAAACCACTCCTATGGTAATGATACTCTAATTTTTGTAGGACATAGGTGAATGAAGGGGGTTCTGATTTCCAATGTTTTGCGATGCTTAATGTGGCTATTGTACAGATCATTGCTGTTAATTTGTTATAGTGTTTGCGAATACTGTCTATCGGGAAGTGTAAGAGGGTCTGTACAGGCCTGAGGATTATTTCCTTAGAGAATAGTTTACTTAGGAACCGAGAAGTTTCCTCACAGATTCTTCTTATTTTAGAACAACCCCACCACATGTGCAGGTAAGTTCCCTGTTCTCCACAACCTCTATAGCAGAGTTTACTCTGTGCTTGCTATATTATGGAATCTCGTCGGATATATATACCATTTAAAAGCTACTTTTATGTAGTTTTCCTTCAGGAAAGCATTCACTGAAAAGGACATACCTTTAAATAGGTTTGTTTCCCATTGGTCTAATGGCCAGGTATTATTCAACTCTCTCTCCCACTTCACAACAAAAGTTGGCTTTTTAATTTTAACAGTAGTATTAAATATAGTGTATAGTTTCGAGATTGTGTTGCTTAAGTTATTTTTGGATAGATGCCTCAAAAGTAGTGTTGGTATGGCTAATCTCCCCTCCTATGACTTCATTTATTCTCGATTTTAATTGTAGATAATGAAACCACCGATGTCTGTCTGAGGAATCTAGACTTGAATATTGTTCAAAGGAAATAGGTTTGTTTTATATTAAAGCATCCGCTATTCTATATAATCCTTTGTTGGCCCATTTGTTTTTGAGTGCTTCATCTATCGGTGAACCAATAATTAGGGGTGTTAAAGGGACACTGAACCCAAAAATTTTCTTTCTCTTGCAAGGTGTATCCAGTCCACGGATTCATCCTTTACTTGTGGGATATTCTCATTCCCTACAGGAAGTAGCAAAGAGAGCACACAGCAAAGCTGTCCATATAGCTCCCCCTCTAGCTCCACCCCCCAGTCATTCTCTTTGCTGGCTCTAAGCACTAGGGTCTCTCTCGGGAGTGTAAAGTGAATGTGGTGTTAGAATTGTAGTTTTATTATCTTCAATCAAAAGTTTGTTATTTTAAATGGTACCGGTTTCAGAAAGATTGCTGCATTTTTCACCGTTTTGTAAAATTGTGTGCTCTTTTTATCTCTTAAAGGCACAGTAACGTTTTTTTTCAAATTGTGTTTTTTTATTTGATTAAAGTGATTCCAAGCCTGTTTGTGTACTCTACTAGTCTATTAAACATGTCTGACACTAAGGAAAATCCTTGTTCAATGTGTTTAGAAGCCATGGTGGAACCCCCTCTCAGAATGTGTCCCACTTGTACTGATATGTCTATAAACTTTAAAGATCATATTGTTGCACTTAAAAATGTGGCCCAAGATGATTCTCAGATTGAAGGTAACGAGGGTAGCCCGTCTGCCTCTCCCCAAGTGTCACAACCAGTTACGCCCGCGCAAGCGACGCCTAGTACCTCTAGTGCATCTAACCCTTTTACATTACAAGACTTAGCGGCAGTCATGGATAATTCTCTTACAGCCATCTTATCTAAACTGCCCGTGTTACCTGCAAAGCGTGATAGCTCTGTTTTAAGAACAGATTATGAGCATTCTGACGCTTTGGTAGCCGTATCCGATATACCCTCACAACGCTCTGAAATGGGAGCGAGGGATTTGATGTCTGAGGGAGAAGTCTCTGATTCAGGAAGGGTTCCTCCCCAGACAGATTCAGATACATTGGCTTTTAAATTTAAACTAGAACACCTCCATGTTTTACTTAGGGAGGTATTAGCTACTCTGGATGACTGTGACCCTTTGGTGATCCCAGAGAAATTGTGTAAAATGGACAAGTACCTAGAGGTCCCTGTTTACACGGATGCGTTTCCGGTCCCTAAGAGGATTGCGGATATCGTTACTAGGGAGTGGGATAGGCCAGGTGTCCCTTTTGTCCCCCCTCCTGTTTTTAAGAAAATGTTCCCCATATCTGACCCCATGCGGGACTCGTGGCAGACGGTCCCTAAGGTGGAGGGAGCTGTTTCTACACTAGCTAAACGCACAACCATACCAATTGAAGACAGTTGTGCTTTTAAAGACCCTATGGATAAAAATTAGAGGTTTTACTTAAGAAAATTTTTGTTCAACAAGGTTTTCTTCTCCAACCTATTGCCTGCATTATTCCTGTAACTACTGCAGCTGCTTTCTGGTTTGAGGCGCTGGAAGACTCGCTCCAGACGGAGACCTCATATGAGGAAATTATGGATAGAATTAAGGCTCTAAAGCTAGCTAATTCTTTTATCACTGACACCGCTTTCCAAATAGCTAAGTTAGCGGCGAAAAATTCAGGTTTTGCCATTTTGGTGCGCAGGGCGCTATGGCTAAAGTCCTGGTCGGCCGATGTGTCGTCTAAATCCAAGCTTTTGAACATTCCTTTCAAAGGGAAGACCCTATTCGGGCCTGAATTGAAAGAGATTATTTCAGATATCACCGGGGGAAAAGGCCATGCTCTCCCTCAGGACAAAGCCTTTAAAACAAAGAACAAGGCTAATTTTCGTTCCTTTCGCAATTTCAGGAACGGCCCCGCTTCATCCTCTCCGGCTGCAAAGCAAGAGAGTAACGCTTCACAGCCCAAGGCAAACTGGAAACCTTACCAGGGCTGGAATAAGGGTAAACAGGCCAAAAAGCCTGCAGCTGCCACCAAGACAGCATGAAGGGGTAGCCCCCGATCCGGGACCGGATCTAGTAGGGGGCAGACTCTCTCTCTTTTCTCAGGCCTGGGCAAGACATGTACACGATCCTTGGGCATTAGAGATTGTAGCCCAGGGATACTTTCTAGAATTCAAGGACTCTCCTCCAAGGGGAAGGTTCCACATTTCTCGTCTGTCTACAGATCAGACAAAGAAAGAGGCGTTTTTACGCTGTGTAGAAGATCTACATACAATGGGAGTGATCCACCCAGTTCCAATTGCAGAACTAGGACTGGGGTTTTACTCAAACCTGTTTGTGGTTCCCAAAAAAGAAGGAACTTTCAGACCAATCCTGGATCTCAAAATTCTAAACAAATTCCTCAGAGTCCCATCATTCAAGATGGAGACCATTCGGACAATCTTACCAATGATCAAGGAGGGTCAATATATGACTACCGTGGATCTAAAGGATGCGTATCTGCACATTCCTATCCACAAAGATCATCACTAGTTTCTCAGGTTCGCCTTTCTGGACAAGCATTTTCAGTTTGTGGTTCTTCCTTTCGGGTTGGCCACTGCTCCCAGAATTTTCACAAAGGTGCTAGGGTCCCTCCTGGCGGTTCTAAGCAGTGGCGCCTTACTTAGACGACATCTTAATTCAGGCGTCAACTTTCCACACGGAGATTGTATTGGCCTTTCTGAGGTCTCACGGGTGGAAGGTGAACATCAAAAAGAGTTCTCTCTCCCCCCTCACAAGAGTTCCATTCCTAGGAACCCTGATAGACTCGGTAGAAATGTAAATATTTCTGACGGAGGTCAGAAAGCTAAAACTCTTAACTACTTGCCGAGCTCTTTATTCCATTCCTCTGCCATCTGTGGCTCAGTGCATGGAGACAATCGGACTAATGGTTGCGGCAATGGACATAGTCCCTTTTGCTCGGATACACCTCAGACCACTGCAACTATGCATGCTCAAACAGTGGAATGGGGATTATGCAGATTTGTCTCCTCAAATTCAGTTGGACCAGGAGACCAGAGATTCTCTTCTCTGGTGGTTGTCTCAGGATCACCTGTCTCAAGGAATATGTTTCCACAGGCCAGAGTGGATCATCTTAACGACCGACGCCAGTCTGTTAGGCTGGGGTGCGGTCTGGGACTCCCTGAAAGCTCAGGGCTTATGGTCTCGGGAAGAAACTCTTCTCCCGATAAACATTCTGGAACTGAGGGCGATATTCAACGCTCTTCAGGCATGGCCTCAACTAGCGGCGGCCAAATTCATCAGATTTCAGTCAGACAACATCACGACTGTAGCTTACGTCAATCATCAGGGGGAAACAAAGAGTTCCCTAGCGATGACAGAAGTAACCAAAATAATCAGGTGGGCGGAGGATCACTCCTGCCATCTCTCAGCAATTCACATCCCAGGAGTAGACAACTGGGAGGCGGATTTTCTAAGTCGTCAGACTTTTCACCCGGGGGAGTGGGAACTCCACCCGGAGGTATTTGCCCAGCTGACTCAGCTATGGAGCACCCCAGAGTTGGATCTGATGGCGTCCCATCAGAACACCAAACTTCCTCTCTACGGGTCCAGGTCCCGGGATCCCAGGAAATATCTTTGTTGGTGTGAATCCAAGGGTTACTCATGGAGTAAGATTAGGATTCCCAGGATATTGTCCTTTCTCCAAGAAGGACTAGAGAAAGGATTGTCAGCTAGTTCCTTAAAAGGACAAATATCTGCTTTGTCTATCCTGTTACACAAGCGTCTGGCAGAGGTACCAGACGTTCAAGCGTTTGCTCAGGCTTTAGTCAGAATCAAGCCTGTCTATAAACCTGTGGCTCCGCCATGGAGTTTGAATCTAGTTCTTTCAGTTCTTCAAGGGGTTCCATTTGAACCTTTACATTCCATAGACATTAAGTTGTTATCTTGGAAAGTTTTGTTTTTGATAGCTATCTCTTCTGCTCGAAGAGTTTCAGAATTATCTGCCTTACAGTGTGATTCACCTTACCTGGTGTTCCACGCAGATAAGGTAGTTTTGCGCACCAAGCCTGGTTTTCTTTCTAAAGTTGTTTCTAACAAGAATATTAACCAGGAAATAGTTGTTCCTTCTCTGTGTCCTAATCCATCTTCGAAGAAGGAACGTCTATTACACAATCTTGATGTAGTTTGTGCTTTAAAGTTCTATTTACAAGCAACTAAGGATTTCAGACAAACATCTTCCTTGTTTGTTATCTATTCTGGTAAGAGGAGAGGTCAGAAAGCGACTTCTACCTCTCTTTCCTTTTGGCTGAAAAGCATCATCCGTTTGGCCTATGAGACTGCTGGCCAGCAGCCTCCTGAAAGAATTACTGCTCATTCTACTAGAGCAGTGGCTTCCACATGGGCTTTCAAAAATGAGGCTTCTGTTGAACAGATTTGTAAGGCAGCGACTTGGTCTTCACTGCATACTTTTGCCAAATTTTACAAATTCGATACTTTTGCTTCTTCTGAGGCTATTTTTGGGAGAAAGGTTTTGCAAGCAGTGGTGCCTTCCGTTTAAGGTACCTGTCTTGTTCCCTCCCTTCATCCGTGTCCTAAAGCTTTGGTATTGGTATCCCACAAGTAAAGGATGAATCCGTGGACTGGATACACCTTGCAAGAGAAAACAGAATTTATGCTTACCTGATAAATTACTTTCTCTTGTAGTGTATCCAGTCCACGGCCCGTCCTGGCATTTAAGTCAGGTAAAAAATTTTTTGTTTAAACTACAGTCACCACTGCACCCTATGGTTTCTCCTTTTTCTTTATAACCTTTGGTCGAATGACTGGGGGGTGGAGCTAGAGGGGGAGCTATATGGACAGCTTTGCTGTGTGCTCTCTTTGCTACTTCCTGTAGGGAATGAGAATATCCCACAAGTAAAGGATGAATCCGTGGACTGGATACACCGCAAGAGAAAGTAATTTATCAGGTAAGCATAAATTCTGTTTTCATAATTCAGATAGAGCATGAAATTTTAAGCATCTTTCTAATTTACTCCTATTATCAAATTTTCTTCATTCTCTTGGTATCTTTATTTGAAATGCAAGAATGTAAGTTTAGATGCCGGCCCATTTTTGGTGAACAACCTGGGTTGTCCTTGCTGATTGGTGGATAAATTCATCCACCAATAAAAATTGCTGTCCAGAGTCCTGAACCTAAAAAAAAGCTTAGATGCCTTATTTTTCAAAGAAAGATAGCAAGAGAACGAAGAAAAATTGATAATAGGAGTAAATTAGAAAGTTGCTTAAAATTGCATGCTCTATCTGAATCACGAAAGAAAAAATTTGGGTTCAGTGTCCCTTTAAAATGGATTTATGGCTGAGTAAAGGGAATTTATGAGTTAACATATCCCATAGACATAATGTGTGCTCTATTGCTATAAACAGATTTTTCCGATGTGGTCTTCCCTTTTTTGGGAGTCCGCAGAATTCTAGATATCTGGTTTATTCCAATAAGGTTAGACTCCAATTCCACCCACTGCTTCTCGCTGCCTGGCTTACCCCAATATAATTTTTGAGCCATTTGAGCTGCATAGTAATAAAACACCAGGTTAGGTACTCCGATCCCTCCCTCCTTCCGATTTCTATACATCAAATGTCTATTTATGCATGCTCTTTTTTCCTGTCAAATGAAGTTCAATATATCTTTCTGAATTCTACGGAACTCAATTATCGGTATCGATATTGGTAGGGACCAGAACAGGTATAACAATTTGGGCAGGATTGACATTTTAGTTGTGACAATTCTACCATATAACGAGATTTTAAACTGGGCCCATTTTTCCATTAATTTTCTAATATGTTCAAACATTGGGGTATCATTTTCATTATATAAGTTATATACATTAGCCGTTAGATTAACTCCCAAATATTTAAGTTTTAAGCATATAATCCCAATTAATTCTGTCAAATGCCTTCTCTGCATCCAACGCGAGAAACAGAGGATGCATTCCTTTGGTTTGGGCATAATTTATAAGGTCTATACTTTTGTGAGTATTATCTGGGGCTTCTCTCTGTTTTAAAAAAATCCTACCTGATCTGAATGAATTAAGATATCAAAGTGAAGGTATGGGTTTGGACCAGCGCCAACTTAGCCCCTGTGAGCCTAAGGGTGGTGGCACCTAGTAGCCACCGAGGTAGCAAAATGTATATGTGGATATCCCTTTGGCGCCTATCAAAGGATGGCAGAGGGGAAAGAAAACAGGTTTTCTGGACTGAAAAATACTTGGTGTTTAAACCAATGTGAGAGTGTTGGATAAAATCTCAATATATATGAAAAGTGTTATCAAAGTGTACAATATTTTAATAAGTGAACAATAGGAAGTACAATATATCATAAAAACAAGAAGACATATGAATAAAATACAGATTATATAAAATATATATATATATCATGGATCCATGATAAACAACAGCTGTTAAAAATGTAATAAAATGTTGTGAAGATCTTAAAAACAATAAATCTATTTTATATTAGTATCGCACTGTGCATAGGATGTGAAAAAATATAAAAATATATAAAAAAGAGAAGATGAGAAGGAAGTCCTTTTGATTTAAAAAATCCTGTGGGGTAGATTATTAAATAAAGTGCTTGTAATCCTGCGTGTGAATGTCACAAGGTGGTAGTGTCCAAATCCTACGTGTGGAAATCAAAAATTAAAAATTAATAAAGTCCAAATTGTGTGTAGATCCTATGGTGATCAAAAATACAAAAAATGTAATGTCTCACAGTAAAAGCAATTAGTGTTAGTCCAAAAGCAACACTAAGTGGTACAAAAAAATGTGTGATGCAAAAATGTGTAACAAACGATGAAACTTTGGAAGTAGAAAAAATGCAGTGGAAAAATGTGACTATGTGACAGCAGAGTGATGCTGGCAAGGAAGAGTCCTAAAATCCTCAACGAGTGAACTTTCTAAAAGACGAATGTCAACCTAAAAGGAAGACAGAAAACAACATAGTGCAATAACGTATTTAACATTTAAGGAAATATGGAAATAGGCTTACCAATCGGTCAACGCGTTTCGGCCCTGGAGCAGGCCTTTATAAAGACTGATTGTAAGGTAAATTTGGTAGCCTTTTAAAGCCCCTGGACCGAAAGTGTTACTTTGTTTCATTTCCGGTTTTTCGTTATTGGGGCAACATTGTGTATGTTGAGTAATGTGTATAAAAATATTAGATGATGTTAGTTCTGCTATTCAGTTTGTGTGCAAATTGATTTGATATTAAATGCATATTAACAAAATATAAGTCGGACTTCAATCTCGAAAGTCGTTATTGTTTACCCCTCATGTTTTGTGACGTCACTTCTGGTGTCTTATTACGGAACATCAATCGTTCCGATTTACTATTTGTCCTAATTTCTTAGCCTAGTAATATCCAATGTGTGATTTGGATTGTATTAAACCTTTATAGTTAAGCTTATAAATAATTTGCATTAAAAATCGCACTGTTTCGAGTCCGATATTTATGGAATCTCATTGGTCGTGACGTCACAATGGGCGTTGGATAGTCATTTGTTTGTAAATATAGACTAAAATCAGGATCATCCCTTATGTTTTATAGCGGTGATCGCTGTGGTTAAAAATAAGTCTTCTAATATGTACTATATTTTTTGGAGGGAGAGATGATCTTCTAGATGTATATGCATCTATTTATGATATGCGCAAATTTGTTAAGATGAGCGATTCTGTTCTTGGTTTGTACGGAATTGGGCATATATTGTTAGGATGTTAGTTCACTGTATAAAACTTGAAAATTATGCTGTCTGATAAATCAAAAAACGTGGAAATCGTGAGTGTAGAGCATATGAGAATCCGATTGATTCAGGTAATGCAAAAGCATTGGGGATTCAGTTGAGCCTTATTAATATTGGAATGTAATTCATTAAAAATAAAATATAATTCTTGAAAAAGTGTCAGATAATCCTTTGGCATATATATTGGGGTGATGTCTTATAGTGCAGATTTATTTGGTAATTGACATGATCGACTGTTCATCTTATTATGTAGTATTTGGGAGGATGTCGAATTATCCATTAGTATAAATATTTAAGGTAATACAGATCTATTCAATAGCCCTGATGTCTTTATCTCTAAGGTTCTTGGGACTATTGTATATAGTATTCATACTGTGCTATTCTGGTTTGTATTAAAGAACGTATTCTTCCCTAGCTGTGAGGGGTTGGATCGATAGTGATAGTGATATATTCCTAATAGATTGTAATGGGAGGGGAGTATGAAATAATTTGATATAGTATATATATTAAGCTAATAGTTAATATATTTAGCAATTTTATTCTTTTTATTCAAATGGAACATCTGCCCATATGCATGTTCGTTGGAACTATTATATATAGTTCTATCATCTTAGCTTAGTTGATGTTTTCATTTTGATACATCACTTCTCTTTCTGTTGGGATATGGGATCCTCAAATGTGAGTGGGTTTTCATTTTAATACCTTCACTTCTCCTCTTTCTGTTTGGGTGTGGAATCCCAAATGTGGGAGGGTTGAATATATATTCCCAGGGGTTTGATATATATCCCCAGGGGTATATACTATAAAATATAGTAGATCGAAATATAGTAAATATTTCTAACGTGATGTGTATATAATGTGAGGAATCAATGTGGATCTAAAGTCTAAGGTTGGGGGTGTTTGCATGGAGTTAATTCTTCTATTTTCCTAAACTTTATGAAGAGACAGTGTTGCTGACAGATAAAAAATGAATTGTAACAGTACCCTTCTAAGTGGGACCAGTTGTTATTTAAGGGGCATTATTTTGATAATAATGCCACTTTTGATGACTATTTGAACAAAAGCCATTTTCCAGGCTGTACAGGTGGGCATAAGAACAGATAGTTATATTTAAAACTTGTATATAACTATATAGATAGATAGACATATTTGAATATAGATAGGTATTATTACCCAATGCTGCTTTTAGTATTCGTTCAAACCAATTTATGGATAAAGCTAAACAATTGGGTAACGGGAGATCGAGAGTGAGGGTTTCTGGTGTAGGTGAATAAATTCACCAGACTGATCTGTGGGTGAGGAGAGTCACCAAGCTGATCTTTAGACCTTTCCGAAAGTGGACATTGGGCATACCAATATGAGGTTTAGATATGGATGACTATTCGTAGATTAATTCGATAATCTCCGTTTTATATCATATTTAGGAGGTGGGATAGATCTTCCTTATTATTTAGCCCTTTAGGGTAGAGACAGTCTAAATTGAAGATCCATTTAGATTCAGTAGTTAATAAGTTCTTTTCAGAATCACCTCCTCTCCATTCTTTATCCACCTTCTGTATACCGAGGAATTTAAAATCTTTCACATTACTATTGTGTTTCATTATGAAATGTTTATACAATGGAGTATCCATACTGCCCTTCACAATTGATAATAGGTGTTCACGTACCCTGTCCCTGAGGTATCGTGATGTTTGGCCTACATATTGTAGTCCGCAAGAGCATTGTAGCAGATATATGACACCTTTGTCATGGCACCTGATTATATCATGGATCTTAAACATTTCTCCAGTATTGTGACATTTAAATGTTGAAGATTTAATTCCGTGTTTACAGGCCTTACAAGATGGGCATGGATAGAAGTCCTTAATCTTTTTTCCAAAGACATCTGTTACTCCTGGTTTTTTCTTTTTCTGTATGCTTGGGGCTATTATACTTTTTAGGTTTTGAGTTCTCCTGTAAATAAACCTGGGTTTTGGAGGTAGTCTTTCCCCAATGATCTCGTCTTCTTTAAGAATTGACCAGTGCTTGTTAAAAATATTTTCAATAATGTTTTTATTTGCACTATACTCAGTGATCATTGGTATATTGAGTAATCCATTCAGTGTGTCTTCAATTTGTCCAGCTTTGATCTTGTATTTCGTCAGCTCTGTTCGTTCTATATTGCCCACTTCTTCAATTTTTTCTTCAAGTAGATTTTCCGAATATCCTCTTTCTAAGAACTTTGTTTTTATTATTTTAGATTGTTTCTCCCAACCTTCTTTGGTGGAGCAGTTCTTCCTTATTCTTAGCAGCTGTCCTTTTGGAATATTGTTCTTCCATTGGTCATGGTGATAGCTTGTTTTATGGATATAGTTGTTGCTGTCTATGGTCTTAAAATGTGTAGAAGTTTCTATCATTCCTTTATTCACAGCGATCTTTAAATCCAAAAATACTATCTCAGTGGTACTTGTTTCGTATGTGAACTTCAAGTTATTTTCGTTCTTGTTCATAACTTAAATCGTGAAGTCCAGGTCCGCCTTTGTCCCCTTCCAGATGATTAAAATATCATCAATATAGCGGCGGTAGAGGACCAGGTCCGCGCCAGCTGGGCAAGATTCCCAAAAAATGCGTTCCCATTTCCCCATGTATAGGTTCGTGTAACTTGGCGCGAACCTGGTCCCCATTGCTGTTCCACAAATTTGTTTATAGTATGTTCCATTATTACAAAAATAGTTGTGTTCCAGAATGTATCTGATACTTCCCAAAATAAATTCCATCTGTTCTATGGGTACTTCTGTGTCTCTTTCCAGAAAAAATTCCACCGCCTCAATTCCTTGCTCATGTGGGATACAGGTGTACAACGATGTGACGTCGCATGTTGCCAAGATGAAACCTTCTTCCCAATCTATTTGTTCTAATAGGTTGAGTACTTGGGTCGAGTCCTTAAGATAGGACGGAAGTTGTTTGACGTATTTTTGTAATTTTAAGTCTACATATTCTGATAGATTACTGCTCAGGGAGCCTATTCCTGATATTATTGGTCTCCCTGGCGGATTCTGCAGAGATTTGTGGATTTTTGGTAAATGGTATATGATCGGAGTTATCGGATGACGTACATTAATGTAGCTGAATTCCTTTTCATTTAGGATCCCCATATCCTTAGCTTCTTTTAAGTTTTGTTGAAGTTTATGTCTGTATGCATCTATTGGATTAGATGGTAGCTTCTGGTATGTATTTCTGTCTCTGAGAATTCTTTCATTTTCAAGTTTGTAGTCTTTTTCGTTCATAATGACGATTCCTCCTCCTTTATCCGCTGGCTTGATTATCACCTCATGGTTTCTTTCCAATTTTTTGATAGTATTTATCTGTTGATTAGTGAGATTATGTTTCTGAATTTTCAGTTTCTTCTGTTGTAAATCCTTTATTTCTTTGCAGACAATTGTTTTGAATGCCTCAATAGCTGCCCCCTTGCTTTGTGTTGGGTAGAAACTTGATTTAGGTTTCAGGTTTGTATGGGCGTATCCGTCTATTTTATCAGTGTTTGTTGTCCAACTCTGTCCATCTGTTGAATTTGTCCAAACTCCTACTGGGGGTGAATGATAGACCAAGGTTCAGAACTGAGGTTTCTTCTTTTGTCAACTCATGTGTGCTCAGATTAAAGATGCCATTGGATTTCTTTATGGCTCCTTGATCCTCGTTTTCTGAATCGCCTGTTCCTTTAATCTTATCATCAGGGTTGTTGATCTTCCTTATTTTATTTATTTTGGTCCCCCCTCTCTTTCCTCTATGGGTTTTCTTCCTTTTTTGTATTTTTGATCTATGGGTTTTCTTCCTTTTTTGTATTTTTGATCACCATAGGATCTACACACAATTTGGACTTTATTAATTTTTAATTTTTGATTTCCACACGTAGGATTTGGACACTACCACCTTGTGACATTCACACGCAGGATTACAAGCACTTTATTTAATAATCTACACCACAGGATTTTTTTAAATCAAAAGGACTTCCTTCTCATCTTCTCTTTTTTATATATTTTTATATTTTTTCACATCCTATGCACAGTGCGATACTAATATAAAATAGATTTATTGTTTTTAAGATCTTCACAACATTTTATTACATTTTTAACAGCTGTTGTTTATCATGGATCCATGATATATATATATATATATATTTTATATAATCTGTATTTTATTCATATGTCTTCTTGTTTTTATGATATATTGAACTTCCTGTTCACTTATTAAAATATTGTACACTTTGATAGCACTTATCATATATATTGAGATTTTATCCAACACTCTCACATTGGTTTAAACACCAAGTATTTTTCAGTCCAGAAAACCTGTTTTCTTTCCCCTCTGCCATCCTTTGATAGGCGCCAAAGGGATATCCACATATGAATTAAGATATCATGCTTTTTACCAAAATATTAGTAAACCGATTAAATTCCGTTATCACGAACTTGATTAATGAGTGATATGGGTCTATAATTTTGGCAATATTGTGGACTTTTACCGGGTTTAGGGACTACTGAGATCTGGGCTAGTAGCATATCTGAGGGTATTTCAGTACCTTGCATAATTAAATTGAATAGTTTGACCAATTGTGGGGTAAGAACTTGCTGAAGGTCCTTATAAAAGTAACCTGCAAAGCCATCTGGTCGTGGAGTCTTAATTTCCTTGAGCCCTTTGATGGCTAAAGAAACTTCTTGAATCGTTATCAGGGCATTTAAATAGTCTTTATCTTCTATTGTCATCATTGGCAACTGGGATGATTCTATGAATTTATCTAGCTCCTTAGATTTGTTTGAGTTTCCCCTGGTGGAGGTGAGATTAAATAAACTATTGTAAAAGTGTTTGCTATTTTCAAAGGGTCATTTGTGATGTCCTTCAATTTATTTTCTAGCATTTTGTCCGGCTTATTGCCGTAGAGATAATATTGGGTGTCTATGAGTTTGATAGCGTGGACCACCTGTTTGTCAAGTAATTGATTTAGCTCTTAATTTTTTCCCCTGAGTTTTCTAACTATGTGTTTCCCTGGGTTCTGTAGGGATTGTATGCGAAGTACAGAAAAGGGACACTGAACCCCAATTTTTTATTTTGTGATTCAGATAGAGCATGCAATTTTAAGAAACTTTCTAATTTACTCATATTATCAATTTTTCTTCGTTCTCTTGCTATCTTTATTTGGAAAAGAAGGCATCTAAGCTTTTTTATGAGTTCAGAACTCTGGACAGCACTTTTTTTTTGTGGTAGATCCATCCATCAATTTGCAAGAACAACCCAGGTTGTTCAGCAAAAATGGGCCGGCATCTAAACTTACATTCTTGCATTTCAAATAAAGATACCAAGAGAATGAAGAACATTTTAATATGAGTAAATTAGAAAGTTGCTTAAAATTACATACTCTATCTGAATCACTAAAGAAAAAATTTGGGTTCAATGTCCCTTTAAGCTCCGTTATTTTAGCTCTGTCTTGCTTTTTTAATTTGTTGGATTCTGAGAATAAAATACCTCTTGCAAATAGCTTAAGAGCTCCCCAAGAATAGATTGGGTTTGTGGTGGAGCCCTCATTAATAGTTATAAATGTGGATATATCCTGATGGAGCTTTTGTAGGATGATATTATCCTTCAATATACTAGGGTGCAAAGTCCAAGATCAAACTCTATTCGGTTTAGTAGCCCATTGAGGGTAATTTCTACTATTGAGTGGTCTGACCACGCACAATTGATGATACATGCTGAATTAAGTAATAGTACCATAATTTGGCTAATTAGAATATAGTCGATCCTAGAGTATGTCTTATGCACCGGTGAAAAATATGTATAATCTCTTGAACCTTTATTGAGTATTCTCCATCTATCTATTAAGTTCTGGTATAAGAGAAAACCATTTAGTAATTTTTGGAAAGGTCTGTATCCTATTGTTGTATCAGTGCTCTCAATAGATCTGTCTAGTTTGTTGTTGAGGGTCATATTAAAGTCTCCTCCTATAATAGATTTATATTTTTTCCATTGTGTGAGCTTACAAAACTTTGACATTAATGGGGCTTGATTCATATTAGGTGCATAAACATTAACTAGGAGAATTGGGGTGTTTTGAATTTGGCCTCTTACAATGAGAAATCTTCCTTCTTTATCTCTAATAATCTCCTCTTCTTTAAAGTTAAGGGATGCATGTAGCAACAGGGACACTCCTTGTTTTTTATTTTTGTTAATTGCGTAGTATTGTACAGGGAATATTGTATCCCAGTATATGGGTGTACAGTGGGAAGTAAAATGTGTCTCCTGTAGCATGACAATCTGGGCTTTAAGTGCTTTGCATTCAAGCATAGCTTTCTTTCTATTAATGTCTGAATTTAGCCCTCTGACATTAGAGACATATCATGGTGATTAACTTGTGTGATAGCCTAAATTGGTAGTGATGTAGTGAGGGTGATAAGTATGTCAGATTTACTGCAAATATGACAGGAGCCAAATATCGGCCATCTAACATGGGGAGGGTGCTCAAAGGGTAACTTTCCAACCGGTGATAAGTGAGGAGCTTACTCTGTGGTACTTTACTATAGCAAACATCAGTGGTATTGAAGAATCTAATGTTTTGTTTCCTTACAAACTGTGCAAACAAAGTAACTGTGAGTTGGGCAACCACCCAACTATGAATACATAACATAAACATAATAACATAGTGACAAAATATTGCTGGTTAGTCTTTCAGACCTGGGGTGGGGTGGTTGGATAAGTAATGGGCAAGGTGTAAGGATCGGGTTATAGAGAGGGAAAAAGTATAGGGGGGTTATGGAGGGGAAGGGGTAGGTTAAAGGGTTACCACCAATATAAACATTTTCAAGAATACTAATATGTCAAAAGATACCAGAAACTTTTATGCCTGTTCGGTATGAACTGAGTAGGCAATGGATCCCAAAAGTCAGCTCATTTTGTATTAGAAAGTATGAAAGTCTATTGACCCATCAGAGTTGAAACTCATGGTGGCGGTGTATTGTCTTTGGTTGGTGAGCCACTTTCCACTTCAGGATTGGGTCCTGTCTTGGCTCTTCTGCGTTTGCCAATTTTCCCCACTAGAGGCCAGTCTTTCTGGGAGGCTTTTCTCTGAGGTTTTGGAGAATTGGTAGTTTCTGTTGATTCAGGGAGTAGTTTCAGTTGTTTCAGTAGGTGTATACCTTCTTCATTAGAAGAACAAGAATGAGTGCCATTTTGATGAGCAAAAGTGAGTTTGAAGGGGAACTTCCACTTATATTTAATATTCTCTTTAATAAAAACTTGTACAACAGGTTTCATCTCCCTCCTTCTCCGTAATGTCGTCTTGAAAGATCTGTGTAGATCTGAATATCACTTCCTTCATATTTGAGTTTACAAGCTGTTCTTCCTGTTATTAATAATTCTTCTTTAACATGAAAGTAGTGCAACTTAACAATAATATATTAGCTGACTGAGACTGAGAGGATTTGGTTAAAGCCCGATGAACTCTGTCCATGAGGAGCATAGGGATCTCTATCTCGGGCTAACCAATGGAACAAATTGGTAACATCTTCTTGTAGATTCTTATAACTTTCTGGTATATTTCTGATCCTTAAGTTGGAACGACGCAACCTATTCTCCAGGTCTTCAAGCTTTCTGATGTATATAAAATGGTCTAAAAGAGTAGTCTGGATTTGTGGGATTTCTCATGTTATATCATCCAACTTTTCTTCTATGTCTGACGTTCTGTGCCTTATTTCTCAGATGTCTCTCTTCAGTTTCCGATAGAGCTGATTTGAATTCTTGGAATATGATTTTTATTTGTGTAAGTAGTTCTTTGTTTGGTATATTAGAGGAGCTGTGGTCGTCCACTTCATTTTGGTCTTGACCAGAAATTTATTTGGCTGGGGTCATAATTTTGTCTGTCAGTCTTTGCTTAGATTGTGCTTTTGTTAAGTAATCTTTGACTGAGTGACTTCTGCTTTTCATGTTGAAGGTATCTCACTAGACAGCGATGAGATGGATGAGCAGTATTAGACTTGGAGATACTTGGGGGAGTGATGTCTGATATAAGCTCAGCTGTATATTAAGAGTAAAGATGCACCTTTATGTTGATGTTTGAAGGTCGTTCATTGATTAGGTCTTCAGGCCATTGATGTTACTTGTCACCATTACACCTCATTATGTATTTTATTTGTTCTGGTGCAGCATCTTCTCTGGACTGCTTTCTAGCTATTGAATTTACCAATTTACTACTGTCGGGGAATAGCCAGGACGTATATGCTTCAGTACAATATAATCTCAGAGAAACTCCCTAAACTTTTCCTGGCTCTATACTTGATTGTAGTGTTGGTCAGGGTAGGGAGTACTTCAGTCGTTCACCCCATGTTCTCTTAAATATCTGAGATAATCTGACTTCCCCAAACTTTTATGATTTAATTACTCATTCCAAGAGTTCAGCGGATTTATGCAGATAACTTTGTTCTTTAATCTCTCACTATCGCTTGTTGTGGGTTCCCAAGTGTTTCAGATGAAGCTTCACAATTCTACAATACACTGCTCCCGGGAAAGTTGTCCTCACAAGACGATCATGGGAAATGGTACTGGGGGTATGACCTGACTGTCAATAGATCAGCAGGAAAGGGGGGGGGGAGTGTATTGGTTTTGCAAAATTGTGTGTGGTAGTAGATGAAAGAGCTGATAGATGTGGATAAACGTTAGGGCCTTGTATGTGTAATAAATCAGACTATGAGTGTATTTACAGATCAAGGTCTGACCTATGTAACTATTTCCCCAGCAAAGAGCTAGCACAGTTCTGCAATCAGCCTTTTGTCCTCTGTATGCTGCAGGATTAATGCTAATTTTAACCTGGTATATATGTTGGTTAATTGTAGGTTAATTTATAATCTGGCCTGCATGGGATGTAGTGTTCAATATACCTTTAATTTTTCTTTGCAGGCTTATTGCACTTTAGAAGTTTAGAAGCTGTCTGTGTGAGAGCTGAGTAATAGATGTGGCCCACTATATTTTAATGCCCAGGCTCTGTAGTGGTTAATACTGTCCTATCTATGGTGCGGTGGGTGCTAACTTAGGTTCAGAGCCCCAACCCTCCAAATTAGGCCACAGTTCCTAGAGCAGATGATAGGCCCCCTAGAGCAGTATTATACCTCTGCTTATTTGTCCAACCCCGGAGCGGAGCCCCAACCCTCCGGAGTAAGCTATCCGACTATTGGATAAACTGTCCGTGGCAAGAGGTGATGACACTTACTTTAGGAGCTGGCACCTTTTCAAGGCCGCGAATACGGCGACCACGCTGGGACTGATGTGAGGCCTCAAAAGTGGCAGGCGTGCACCAGAACAGTACTCTGTAGATTCACCTGGCTCCGGACCCTCCGGAGCTGATTGTGTAGTTGTTAGGTAGATGGGCTGTCAGGTGTAGATGAAGTCACTTGCACTGGGTTCCAGCTCGTAGGAAGAGGTGATGACACTTACTTCAGAAACTGGCGCCTTCTCAAGGCCTCAAATACAATCACCATGCTGGGACTGATGTGAGACCGCAATAGAGGCTGGCATGCACCGGAATGGATCTCTGTATGTTCACCTGGCTCCGAAGCGGAGCCCCGACCCTCCGGAGCAGCCCGTGCAGTTGTTAGATGAACCGTCAGGTGTAGATGATGTCGCTTGCACTTGGTTCCAGATTCCTTGCAGGGCCTCAAATTCAATCGGATGCGATGTTAGATATTCTCCCACTTTCAGTCTTTAAAACTTGTTCCCAATGTCCTGGGAACCGGGTAGTTAAAACTCAGATTTTTACTGAAAAGATATCAATTTAGTGCTAATATATGCAGAGCCTCTCTGAGATGCAGCCGCTCAGCTTAACAGTTAGCTCCGCCCTCGATTGGTCATTGATTTTGACATGCACTGTAGAGTGACAGGAACGCCAACCGAGGGGTATTCTAAGTTAGTGACATGTTTAACAGCTCACCTGATGAAACGGTAAATCCAAGAAACGCATTGTGAGACGTTTTTACTGAATTGTTTTCAATTAATTTTAAATTAAAGCTTTTCTATCTTTCACATTTTGTTACTCTGAGTTTATATATCTCCTTGGATGTACCGCACTGAGTGTGTTTAGTTTGATTTGGGTCACTTTATCCTCTTTGAACCACCACATTGATCATCATACTGCTGAATTCCGGCCTAGAAGGATTGCCTGGGTAGTACAAGTCTGCCGGCCGACTTCTAATTGTCCAGCCCACCCCCCTGCACTGTTTAAGTGCTTGGAAATCTGTGAGTATGTTTCTAGCCTTGTTGTTTCTATATCCTTGGTTGAAGATATCACACCATTTGGGCACCCTCTTTTCCTTTTTTGTCTTTTCTGGTATTGTAAATTAGAGTATATATTATCAACCTAGTTTTTTAACTTCAGCCATAAATGACGATTATCCTAACAATTGTGACGGTATAATCTAGATTTTATTAAAGAGACAGAGACGAGTATTTTACAATAACTTTTCATTTACTGAACAGACAGCAATTAAAAGCATTGAAAAATTTGAATAAATAATACAGAAAAATTCAACCAATGAAATCACAGTAACAGGTTATGCAACCAGATAACAGCCAATAAGATAACATCCAAAGGTATAAGAGGTAACAGTCCAAACAGCTAATCCTCTTTGAACTTTGCTGCAAATAACAAAAAGAAAGTAGGAACAAAAAAGAAACAAAACTCAGATACACAGGCAAATATACAAAACAGTATGGTGATGAGAACAGAAAACTTGATTGACAGAAGTTGATTCCATAGATGATAAGAAACTTCTTGAGGATATCCGGAGTCTTTCCGTAGGATAGAAGAATTCTGTGATAGTGCATAAGATACCAAAGCTTGATTATTGTTGGAATCCTGGATTTGAAGAATTCTGGGCTGAAAAAGATAAAATATAAATAATAATAACATAATATAAAATACACCCACAAATGAGAAAAAGAGGGAAAAAGAATGTATTTAAAATAATTAAATATATATAAAATAAGGGAGGGAAAATACTCGTCTCTGTCTCTTTAATAAAATCTAGATTATACCGTCACAATTGTTAGGATAATCGTCATTTTATTACAAGGACAGAGACTCCTATTTTGCAAGTTTAAAGCAAAATGATTGTGATAAAAGACTATGTTGAATGGTAGAAATCGGTTTAAAATAAAACTGACGGAATACCGAATCAGAGGACCAATCTGCTGCATTAAGAATCTCTTGTAATGAAGCAGATTTGATAAAAGCCTTGGAAGCAGAAGCTCCTCTAACTGAATGAGCCGAAAATTTGTCTTCTATACCTGCTAAAGACATAATCCACCTAACCCACCTACTTATGGTGGTAGTAGAAACAGAGAGATGAGGAGAAACAAAAGAAATAAGTAGTTGAGAGGAGGAAGAAGATAATCTGAAAGGTAAAGTTCTGGATTCATCCTCTTTCAGGCAAGAAACCACACATAATTTAGGATAGTCAAAAAAGTAGGGATAAAAGATAGAGGAGGATAAAGATTTAGTTCTTCGAGATAAAGAAAAAATTACACCCTGAGGAGTGAACATCTTGGAATTATAATCTATAGCTCTAAAATCAGAAACTCTTTTACAGGAAAGTAAACAATAAAGTAGCTAATTTACAAGTTAATTGCTTGAGAGAAAGGTCTTTATTAAGAGGCCAATTATTAAAAAGATTAATTAATAAATCCACATCCCAAAAATAAGAATGTCTAGGAAAAGGAGGTTTCTTTACTCTTATGGCTTTAAGAAGCTTTTTGACTGAGGATAACTGTCCAATAGGAATATTAGCTATAGGGTAATGTCCAGCTGATATTGCTGATCTAGCAATATTAATAGATCTATATGCTAGACCTGTTTTAAATAAAGAGGTCAAATAGTTAATGACTTCATTCACAGGAGCTAAAAAGGGATCCAAATTTCTGCAACTGCATCAATTAGACCATCTGAGCCATGCATATCTATATAATTTTTTGGTACCTGGTGCCCAAGATTCTCTGAGTAACGATTTAGCCTCTTCCGAAAGTCCTTCGAACGACCAGGAACCCCTGAAATCATCCACAAGGTTGTGGGGTTGTCCTGTTGGATCCAACAAAAGATCTTGCTGGAGAGGAAGAAGGAGAGGAGGAAGGTAAGACATCTCTAGAAGAGCTGGAAACCAAGATTGGGCTGACCACCATGGAGTTATGAGAAGAATTGAAATAAGATTCCTCCTGACAAACGATATTGTCCGTGGAATCATTGGAAAAGGAGAGAATGCATAAGCTCCCCTCTCTGGCCATTCCTGAAGGAATGCATCCGTCGCTAGAGCAAAGGGGTCAGGCCTCCAACAGTAATATGGAGTCAGTTGATGATTCAATCGGGAGGCAAAGAGATCTATGGAAAGAGGACCTCTGCGGTAAAACAAAATCTGAAAAATCTTGGAATTCAGTTTCCAATCGCTGGAGTCTTGAAGATGGCGAGAACCCCAATCTGCCATGATGTTGTTTTGACCTGGAATATATTCTGCTTGAATATAAATGTTGTGATCCAAACAAGAATGGATACAATCTGAAGTTAGGTCCGACAATATTTTTGATGTAGTACCTCCTAAACGGTTGAGATACCTGACAGCAGAAATATTGTCCATCTTGAATAAGACAGAAATAGGACGATCTGAATGAATAAAGCTCTTGACAGCAAAAGAACCTGCTAAAAGTTCTAGACAATTTATATGAAGATTCTTTTCTTCTGCAGTCCATTTTCCTCCTGTGATGGAAGAACCCAATCTGGCTCCCCAACCTGAATTGCTGGCATCCGATTCCAAAATTATCTCGGGAGAACAACCAAAAATTGCTCTCCCATTCCAAGCCTCTAAATTGGCTAACCACCATAATAACTCTGATCTTGTTTCTTTGGACAAGTAGATCTTGTGAAAATAAGAGAAACCCTGTCGAAGATAAAAAAATCTTCAATCTTTGAAGAGCCCTGTAATGAAGGGGAGCTGGAAAAATCGCTTGGATAGATGAAGAAAGAAGACCAATAATACGGGCTAAAGTCTGAATTGGAAAAAGAGGTTTCTTGAGTAGGTAAGATATTTCTTTCTTTATTTTGCTGATCTTGTCTGAAGGAAGACGCAAAGTTGCAGATTGGGAGACTGGGAAGGATTGATCTCTGATTTGTTGAAATTGATAACAAATCCTAAGCTCTGAAGAAGATTTATAGTTAGGTTGAGATGAGAAATCAAACAATGACGCTCCTGATGCATGATAAGGATATCGTCCAAATAGATTATAAGACGAACACCCCTCATTTGGAGCCAAGCAACTACAGGGCGAAGAATTTTTGTAAACGCCCAAGGTGCAGAAGAAAGTCCAAAAGGAAGGCATGTAAATTGCCAAAGGTTGTTTTTCCATAGAAATCTCAAAAAAATTCTGAAAGAATGATGAATGGGAATAGAAAGATAAGCATCCTTCAAATCTAAATGGACTAAGCAATCCTTGGAAAGGAGACCGTCTCTGAGGAGATGAATTCCCTCCATCTTGAAATGATTGTACTCTAGATGGAAATTTAGATTTCTTAGATTTATAACGGAGCGAAAAGATCCTTCTTTCTTTTTGACCAAAAACATGTTGCTGATGAAAGAATCTTTTTCTGATGGAGCTATTTCTATAGCTTGTTTTTTGGCTAAATCTGATATCTCTTGGTCTAGGAGGAGATAGTCTGAAAGGGAGAAGAAAATTGGATTTGGAAAGGCAGTCTGATAGGGGATAGATATGAAATTTAGATGGAGACCTGATACTGATTGAAGCACCCATGGGTCTTGGGTTATACTCTTCCAATTGTGAATAAATAGGGCACGTCTGCCTCCTACTTTTTGAGGGGAAAAAGGTATGAAATGATAAATGTTCAAACTTACTTGAGAAAGGTCTTCTAGAAGGTCTTCCTCTGAATGATCTGGATGGCCATTGTCTACCTCTTGTAGGAAAGAAGTTGTTGAATGGTGTTGGTGGCACTGAGTTGTTCTGGAAGAAAGGCCTTGAGGAGAATGATGAGCGGCCAGGAAAGCGGCCCCTTCCTTTCCCGGCCCTGTCAAAAACTCTGTTGTTTTGACTAAATATTTTCTTTGTTTGTGTTTTAATTTTATTAAGAGAATTTAAAGATGAAACATAATTGGACAGTTCTTTTAGTCCTGCATTCCCAAATAAAAAACCTTTAGCCTTTCTACCCATCTCTTTGGGTGCAAAGTCTGATAATTTGGGATCAATCTTTCTGAGTAAAATTGTTCTTCTTTGACAGGATAGAGCAGAATTGGAATCACCAATTAAATACACTAAGCGTTGAACCCATTGTTTAATTACTGAAGGATCAACCTGAGATTCCTTAGAAATTGCGTCCTCTGACAACTCTAGTAATTTAGTAACTGGACCCAGAGTATCTAATAATTTATCCTGACAGGCCTTTAAAAACCTGTCAAGTCCTTTTCTGATATTAAAATTGTTTGTTCCAATAAATTTTAATAAGTTAAGGTCAATTTCGGGAGTGGCATGAGCCAAACTAGGTAACTCTGGCCTAGGACATTCAGCCCTTAAAATACTTTTAGATTTTTTAGATAGGGGTCTCCGTATATAAAAAGCAATGAACTTGGAAACCCTTTTTGATGGCCTCGAATTAGAGGACCTGGGATGTTCTATGTCATCAGGGTCTAAATAAGATTCCCCAGCATTATCTAACAATCTAGGTTTTTTGGATTTGCTAGACTTTTTAGATCTTTTATATTTAGGGGAGTCGTAATCTGAGGATGATGAGTCTGAAACATCCTCATAAAAAGAATCTTTATCCTTATCATCATAAAATTTGTCAGAAGTAAAAGAGTCGTTAGACTCAGTTGTTGAATCAGTGTCAACATTAATTTTGCGCTTAAGTTTTTGTTTCCTGGGTTTAAAAGAAACAGTATCAGAATCCTCAGAGGAATAATTTTGTAAATTTTTGACAAGCGCGGACTCATTGTCTGAACTAGGCAGACTTTATTTAATTTCTCAGTAGAAATGACAGCTGAATTTTCATAAGTATTAGAATTTAAATGTTTTCTTTTACTGGTTGCTTTTCTGGGTATATTGCCAGAGGAATTAACTGCAACCATGACAGACTGCATCTGTTGCTAAGCCATAGAAGACATAATGTCTTGCAAAGATTTATTAGAAACATCAGATATGTTTTCACTAGACATATTGAAATAAGCAAGGATGCAGTAATAAAAATCCTAATTCATCTTAATAAATATATATGTTCAAATTTGTGATAAATGTTATAAATTTAGTGCATATATAAACTAAAATACAAAATAAATATTACTCTTGAAAATAGAGGGAATTGAACTGATGACCTTGTAATCTAAAGACTGACAAGTTATCCACACAGCTAACGCTAATATATAAGGGATTAGAAAGCTACCAAATACTTAACAAATAAAATTATGACACAATGTAAAAAAAACAAAAAAAAAACTAAACGATTTGCAACAAAAGTTGCCAAACTTAATTACAATTAAGAACGAGTGAGGTAATGACTGTGGCTGACAGGACTGAGGCGGGTCTGAGGGCGGGAAAAGAAAAAGTGATGCGTCACTAACAGGGGCGGAGATAAAGGCCGACCATGAGAAAAACCCTTACACAGAGGGAAAGAGCAACCGGATAAGCAGGGAGATATCGAAGGTAAACAAAAAAGCGTAACCCAAGTAAGATAAAATAATAACTTACAAAACAAACCTAAAACAAAATATGAAACAAGCTGTGGAATAATAACGTTAATGAGCAAGAAAATAAATAACGATATTGGGGCAATAAATATGTTGTAAACAGTAGTAAACTGAGAAAAAAGGGAAAGATGAAAATTTAAAACAAATAAAGGCAAAAAGTTAAATACAACAACAAAAAAGCATTATTTATTTAATAATGAAATTTAAATAATACTTAACGTCTGTTCAGCAAAGTGAAAAGAGGATTATCTCTTTGGACTGTTACCTCTTATACCTTTGGATGTTATCTTATTGGCTGTTATCTGGTTGCATAACCTGTTACTGTGATTTCATTGCTTGAATTTTTCTGTATTATTTATTCAAATTTTTAAATGCGGTCTGTTCAGTAAATGAAAAGTTATTGCAAAATAGGAGTCTCTGTCCTTGTAATAAAATCAAGTTTTAAATGTTAGATATTTCATGGTATATCTATAATACGCTGATATCCCCTATGGACCTGAATAATCTGTTAATTGCTGATGAATAGTTAGGTACACTTTATAATATCATATACATCTTTGCATATCTACATTTATGTTACTCGGCAGCTAAATCACGTGCCATTTTCTTTAATGGAAGATTGAACTTTGTTCCTTGCCAGTTATAGTTTCAGCGAAACCCCATGTGCTGCTTTGCTTTGCAATATTGTCTCTGATTGCTGCAGTTTTTCTTCTTCTTCACAGCTCATGACAATAAGTCAAATGGGTCTGTAGAGAGGCTGTAGAATAGGTTACTAGAAATGTTATGTTATAATAACCTTTAACTTGATCAGCCGTTAAAATATTATATCTAAGCTTAGAGAAGTAAGGCCTTACAAATCAGTAAAAACCAGAACCAAATTCATATCTACTGTATATATTTTTTTGTTTTTATAAATTCACCTTTTGCCGTATATAACTTTTTCAAGGTAATATAAAAGGTACTTCGCAATATATATTCATTATTTATTTTCTTTCTCTTGGAATAGAGCCTAAGCCTTGTCCTGCTTCATATATGTCCCTAATTGTTCTAAGCAAAGAGATTAGGTAAAATAATACCAAACAATGTCTAACCTTGTCTACTCCAGTAACAAATACAAATTGGCCTCTGTCAGTTAGAAGGCCTTGGCATATGTTTTATGTTATTAATACTATCTATGACTGTATATTTATGTTATGCTTTGTAACTTGCGTGTTATGTCAAACTGTAAAACAAACAAAATAATTGAAGCAAACAAGGTGTAAATTTGCAGTTTTTACACTAATGTATTAAGTTAATTTATTGCAACTCTACACAAGAAGTTTTGTAATTACAAGCTGCTTATGTCCCTTTAACTGTGGTAAAGATAAAATGGCTTCAAACTATAGCGTTTCCATTTTTAAAGGATCATTAACCCCTTCACGTCGTTAGGACGTTCTATGCCAACCTAGCAGCATGAAACGTCCTATCTTATAAGGTGTCCTGCAGCCTCCCCCTTTTGGTGAGCACAGAATCGGACTGGGCGTGCCTAGCAATGTAGGCAGTCCCCCGTGATCCAACACCGGCCTTGAAATCACTTGATTGTGTCGACGATCGCATCATTTAATTTTAGCAGCAAGTGAATAAAAAAGATAGAATGCAATAACACTGGATTTTAAAATGAGTAGTTACTTCAATTTCCCCTCCCCCTGTATGAAATGCGTGTATGTATATACTGTGAGCTTTTGCACATGCTCAGAGGGAGCTAGGTGTGCATATAACATGATTGTGCCCATATCGATAACAAAAGTGAATGGTATTGTATGTGGGAATCATGAAATATTAACTGTGACTTAGGGATGCTACTATTCGTGACTTTTATGTGTCTTTGTTAAAGGGATATAGAATTCAAACTTAAAGGGACAGTCAAGTCAAAATTAAACTTTCATGATTCAGAGAGGGCAGGCAATTTTAACCAACTTTCCAATTTACTTTTATCATCAAATTTGCTTTGTTCTTTTGGTATTCAGTTTAAGCCTAGCTAGGTTTAGCTTTCAAAAAGATTTATAAACTGTTGAAGGCTGCCTCTTATCTCAGTGCATTTTGACAGTTTTTCACAGTTAGTGCTTGTTCATGTGTTTCATATAAATAGCATTGTGCTCACTCCCGTGGAGTTATGTAGTACTGTAGAGAGTAAGGCCAGCAGAAAGCTTGGATGTTTTGGTAGAGGTATTTGCAGCAGAAATAGTAAGGTTCTTATGCCACTTTATAGATCATTAGTTAGGCCTCATTTTGAGTATTGTGTGCAGTTCTGGAGGCCATATTTTCAGAAGGATATAAAGAATCTGGAATCTGTGCAAAGGAGGGCTACCAAAATGGTACATGGTCTAAAAAATAAATTCTACCTGGAGAGGCTCAATGACCTAAATATGTATAGCTTAGAGGAGAGAAAGGAAAGAGGTGATATGATAGAAACTTTCAAGTATATTAAAGGGCTTAGTAAAACTGAGCCAGTGTGTATTTTACATAAAAGGAAAATTCAAGAACAAGGGGTCATGATCTCAAGCTAAAGGGTAGTAGATTCAGGAGTAATTTGAGGAAGCACTTCTTTACAGAAAGGGGGATTGATTCATGGAATAAACTTCCACAAGAGGTGGTAATGACAAACACTGTGGGGGACTTTAAGAATGCCTGGGACAAGCATAAGACTACCCTACAAACTAGATGAGTTTATACTTTTAGTAAATATCGAGCAGACTTACTGAGCCTATGGCTTTTATCTGCCGTCAATATCTATGTTTATTTATGAGTCAGCACTGACTGACTAAAATGCAAGTCTGTCAAAAGATCTGAGATTTTGACTTTAGTGTCCCTTTAACTGTGACTTAGGGATGCTACTATTAGTGAATGTTATGTGTCTGTTAAAGGGATATAGAATTCAAACTTAAAGGGACACAGATAGAGCATGGAATTTTAAGCAACTTTCTCATTTACTCCTATTATCAAATTTCCTTTATTCTCTTGGTATCTTTATTTGAAATGCAAGAATGTAAGTTTAGATGCCGGCCCATTTTTGGTGAACAACCTGGGTTGTCCTTGCTGATTGGTGGATAAATTCATCCACCAATAAAAAAGTGCTGTCCAGAGTCCGAACCGAGAAAAAAAGCTTAGATGCCTTCTTTTTCAAATAAAGATGGCAAAAGAACAAAGAAAAATTGATAATAGGAGTAAATTAGAAAGTTGCTTAAAATTGCATGCTCTTTCTGAATCACAAAAGAAAAAAATTGGGTTCAGTGTCCCTTTAAAGGGACAGTCAAGTCAAAATTAAAATTTCATGATTCAGATAGGGCATTCAATTTTAACCAGCTTTTCAATTTACTTTTATCATCACATTGATTTGTTCTTTTAGTATTCTTTTTTTAAAGCTAAACCTAGGTAGGCTCAAACTGATTTCTAAACTGTTGAAGGCTGCCTCTTATCTCAGTGCATTTTGACAGTTTTTCACAGTTAGACAGTGCTTGTTCATGTGTTCCATATAGATAAATAACTATACAGGAGTGAGCACAATGTTATGAGTCATCACTAACTGACTAAAATGCAAGTCTGTCAAAAGAACTGAAAAAGGGGGCAGTCTGCAGAGGCTTAGATACAAGATAATCACAGAGGTTAAAAGTGTATTAATATGAGTGCTGGTTATGCAAAACTGGGGAATGGGTAATAAAGGAATGATCTTTTTAAACAATAAATTAGTAATATATATTATTAGTATTAATAATAAATAAGTCCCTTTAAACCTTCATTGTTCAGTATGTACAGTTAAAAAAATCCAAATTAAATTTACCACTTTCTTTAGAATCTTAGGCCTAGATTTAGAGTTCGGCGGTAAAAGGGCTGTTAACGCTCCGCGGGTTTTTTTCTGGCCGCACCATAAATTTAACTCTGGTATCGAGAGTTCAAACAAATGCTGCGTTAGGCTCCAAAAAAGGAGCGTAGAGAATTTTTACCGCAAATGCAACTCTCGATACCAGAGTTGCTTACGGACGCGGCCGGCATCAAAAACGTGCTCGTGCACGATTCTCCCATAGGAAACAATGGGGCTGTTTGAGCTGAAAAAAAAACTAACACCTGCAAAAAAGCAGCGTTCAGCTCCTAACGCAGCCCCATTGTTTCCTATGGGGAAACACCTCCTAAGTCTGCACCTAACACCCTAACATGTACCCCGAGTTTAAACACCCCTAACCTTACACTTATTAACTCCTAATCTGCCGCCCCCGCTATCGCTGACCCCTGCATTACACTTTTAACCCCTAATCTGCCGCTCCGTAAACCGCCGCCACCTACGTTATCCCTATGTACCCCTAATCTGCTGCCCTAACATCGCCGACCCCTATGTTATATTTATTAACCCCTAATCTGCCCCCCACAACGTCGCCGACACCTGCCTACACTTATTAACCCCTAATCTGCCGAGCGGACCTGAGCGCTACTATAATAAAGTTATTAACCCCTAATCCGCCTCACTAACCCTATCATAAATAGTATTAACCCCTAATCTGCCCTCCCTAACATCGCCGACACCTACCTTCAATTATTAACCCCTAATCTGCCGACCGGAGCTCACCGCTATTCTAATAAATGTATTAACCCCTAAAGCTAAGTCTAACCCTAACACTAACACCCCCCTAAGTTAAATATAATTTTTATATAACGAAATAAATTAACTCTTATTAAATAAATGATTCCTATTTAAAGCTAAATACTTACCTGTAAAATAAATCCTAATATAGCTACAATATAAATTATAATTATATTATAGCTATTTTAGGATTAATATTTATTTTACAGGCAACTTTGTAATTATTTTAACCAGGTACAATAGCTATTAAATAGTTAAGAACTATTTAATAGTTACCTAGTTAAAATAATAACAAATTTACCTGTAAAATAAATCCTAACCTAAGATATAATTAAACCTAACACTACCCTATCAATAAAATAATTAAATAAACTACCTACAATTACCTACAATTAACCTAACACTACACTATCAATAAATTAATTAAACACAATTGCTACAAATAAATAAAATTAAATAAACTATCTAAAGTACAAAAAATAAAAAAGAACTAAGTTACAGAAAATAATAAAATATTTACAAACATAAGAAAAATATTACAACAATTTTAAACTAATTACACCTACTCTAAGCCCCCTAATAAAATAACAAAGCCCCCCAAAATAAAAAATTCCCTACCCTATTCTAAAATACAAATATTACAAGCTCTTTTACCTTACCAGCCCTGAACAGGGCCCTTTGCGGGGCATGCCCCAAGAATTTCAGCTCTTTTGCCTGTAAAAAAAAACATACAATACCCCCCCCCCAACATTACAACCCACCACCCACATACCCCTAATCTAACCCAAACCCCCCTTAAATAAACCTAACACTACCCCCCTGATGATCTTCCTACCTTGTCTTCACCATGCCAGGTTCACCGATCCGTCCTGGCTCCAAGATCTTCATCCAACCCAAGCGGGGGCTAGACATCCACTGAAGAAGTCCAGAAGAGGGTCCAAAGTCTTCCTCCTATCCGGCAAGAAGAGGACATCCGGACCGGCAAACATCTTCTCCAAGCGGCATCTTCTATCTTCTTCCATCCGATGACGACCGGCTCCATCTTGAAGACCTCCAGCGCGGATCCATCCTCTTCTTCCGACGACTAGACGACGAATGACGGTTCCTTTAAGGGACGTCATCCAAGATGGCGTCCCTCGAATTCCGATTGGCTGATAGGATTCTATCAGCCAATCGGAATTAAGGTAGGAATTTTCTGATTGGCTGATGGAATCAGCCAATCAGAATATAGTTCAATCCGATTGGCTGATCCAATCAGCCAATCAGATTGAGCTCGCATTCTATTGGCTGATCGGAACAGCCAATAGAATGCGAGCTCAATCTGATTGGCTGATTGGATCAGCCAATCGGATTGAACTATATTCTGATTGGCTGATTCCATCAGCCAATCAGAAAATTCCTACCTTAATTCCGATTGGCTGATAGAATCCTATCAGCCAATCGGAATTCGAGGGACGCCATCTTGGATGACGTCCCTTAAAGGAACCGTCATTCGTCGTCTAGTCGTCGGAAGAAGAGGATGGATCCGCGCTGGAGGTCTTCAAGATGGAGCCGGTCGTCATCGGATGGAAGAAGATAGAAGATGCCGCTTGGAGAAGATGTTTGCCGGTCCGGATGTCCTCTTCTTGCCGGATAGGAGGAAGACTTTGGACCCTCTTCTGGACTTCTTCAGTGGATGTCTAGCCCCCGCTTGGGTTGGATGAAGATCTTGGAGCCAGGACGGATCGGTGAACCTGGCATGGTGAAGACAAGGTAGGAAGATCATCAGGGGGGTAGTGTTAGGTTTATTTAAGGGGGGTTTGGGTTAGATTAGGGGTATGTGGGTGGTGGGTTGTAATGTTGGGGGGGGGGTATTGTATGTTTTTTTTTACAGGCAAAAGAGCTGAAATTCTTGGGGCATGCCCCGCAAAGGGCCCTGTTCAGGGCTGGTAAGGTAAAAGAGCTTGTAATATTTGTATTTTAGAATAGGGTAGGGAATTTTTTATTTTGGGGGGCTTTGTTATTTTATTAGGGGGCTTAGAGTAGGTGTAATTAGTTTAAAATTGTTGTAATATTTTTCTTATGTTTGTAAATATTTTATTATTTTCTGTAACTTAGTTCTTTTTTATTTTTTGTACTTTAGATAGTTTATTTAATTTTATTTATTTGTAGCAATTGTGTTTAATTAATTTATTGATAGTGTAGTGTTAGGTTAATTGTAGGTAGTTTATTTAATTATTTTATTGATAGGGTAGTGTTAGGTTTAATTATATCTTAGGTTAGGATTTATTTTACAGGTAAATTTGTAATTATTTTAACTAGGTAACTATTAAATAGTTCTTAACTATTTAATAGCTATTGTACCTGGTTAAAATAATTACAAAGTTGCCTGTAAAATAAATATTAATCCTAAAATAGCTATAATATAATTATAATTTATATTGTAGCTATATTAGGATGTATTTTACAGGTAAGTATTTAGCTTTAAATAGGAATTATTTATTTAATAAGAGTTAATTTATTTCGTTAGATAAAAATTATATTTAACTTAGGGGGGTGTTAGTGTTAGGGTTAGACTTAGCTTTAGGGGTTAATACATTTATTAGAATAGCGGTGAGCTCCGGTCGGCAGATTAGGGGTTAATAATTGAAGGTAGGTGTCGGCGATGTTAGGGAGGGCAGATTAGGGGTTAATACTATTTATGATAGGGTTAGTGAGGCGGATTAGGGGTTAATACATTTATTATAGTAGCGCTCAGGTCCGCTCGGCAGATTAGGGGTTAATAAGTGTAGGTAGGTGTCGGCGACGTTGTGGGGGGCAGATTAGGGGTTAATAAATATAACATAGGGGTCGGCGATGTTAGGGCAGCAGATTAGGGGTACATAGGGATAACGTAGGTGGCGGCGATTTGCGGTCGGAAGATTAGGGGTTAATTATTTTAAGTAGCTTGCGGCGACGTTGTGGGGGGCAAGTTAGGGGTTAATAGATATAATACAGGGGTCGGCGGTGTTAGGGGCAGCAGATTAGGGGTACATAAGTATAACGTAGGTGGCGGTCGGCAGATTAGGGGTTAAAAATTTTAATCGAGTGGCGGCGATGTGGGGGGACCTCGGTTTAGGGGTACATAGGTAGTTTATGGGTGTTAGTGTACTTTAGGGTACAGTAGTTAAGAGCTTTATAAACCGGCGTTAGCCAGAAAGCTCTTAACTCCTGCTATTTTCAGGCGGCTGGAATCTTGTCGTTAGAGCTCTAACGCTCACTGCAGAAACGACTCTAAATACCGGCGTTAGGAAGATCCCATTGAAAAGATAGGCTACGCAAATGGCGTAGGGGGATCTGCGGTATGGAAAAGTCGCGGCTGAAAAGTGAGCGTTAGACCCTTTAATCACTGACTCCAAATACCAGCGGGCGGCCAAAACCAGCGTTAGGAGCCTCTAACGCTGGTTTTGACGGCTACCGCCGAACTCTAAATCTAGGCCTTAGATTGAAACTTAGAACCTTTCCATAACAGAATACTGAGGTAGGCTTAGTAGCATGTGTCTTCAGAACTTTATGTATAGCATTGCTACGAACATTATTATATACACTGCAACCATATAGTGCTCAAGATATATGCACACTTCTAAATGTACCTCTGTATGCTCTCCAGTAAGCGTTTATTTTGCTAACTTCTGTTCCAAACTCTTACCAGGGAAAAGAACCAATAGGTGCTTTCCGCTTAATAGTGTTTTATTTCATTATCTGGATAGTAAAAGTCACACCTTGTACAAAATATCAAATTTTATTTATACAAAATATTTTACACACCAAATGTACACATGCACACGCCCACACAAAACAATCACATTTAGGCCATTGATTTTTACATTTCATAATTGCTAGCACAATTGTATTTTACAATTTATGTACACTTTGAAGACACAATGGGGAAAAGCTTAAATTGATGATATGTAAACTTTACGCTTTTAGAAAAAAGGCAGTCTGAAAATTATGTAAAAATTGTAAAAACAACTTACAAATGGACTTTTTACAAAACTGGCTATTAGTAGTAACTGCTTGTTTGATAATGCCAATCTAAAATTCTAAATCATTTTTTTCTGGTAATTGTGTGTACTTTTCTGTATTATAAATCACTTGCAGTGACTTAATCTTTTACACTTTTACTATTGTATTGGCAAATATATAGAAAGTGTCATTTGTAATTCTGTATTGTGGTTGGATAACTGGACTGTTCTTCGAATTAATCACTGACATCTTAATTCACACATAGGGAGAGTGAGCCTGAATGCACACAACATACAAATAGACAATACAAATGATTGTGCATCGGTAAGGCAAAACACCAAGGCTGTACACGATAGTACATTAAAGACCAGGCTAGAGACGTAACAGAAATAAGTCTTGATTGAGTTGTTTTTTTTAACTGTCTACAGCCATTACTGGTGTGGACCTGTAACAGTTTTGAATCTATTTTTTTTTAAACAGCAAGAAACTACTGCTCCTTACATGTATCACAAAAACCCTTAGAGAAGAATCTCCCAACTCCAGTCCTCAGGACCCATTAACAGGCCATGGTTTGGGGATGTCTGTTAATGTACCAAGTGATATAATCACCTGCTCAATAATTGTGGTCTTGAAGGCTTAAAGTTGGGGTATCCTGTCCTACAGTAACAAACATAAAAACAGAGTTTTGCTACTTCTTCAGGGTGAAATCATTTTACTGCTCCAAGCTTTTTCAGCAATTTCTTCCCTTTAGATAGTAAACCTTTTTTCTTTTTTGAGGAACGTTCTCTGCCTCTCATAGGGCTGCCGGAACCCATGGATGATGGAGGTGAAACAGAATGCAGATGGACTGTTGGCGAAGGTGCTCTCCTTGGAGTTCCCGTATTCTCAGGTGGAACCTAAAGGAGACAAATAATTACAATACAGAGAACCAAAACATTCAGAAAAATCTAACTACTATCAACTTCTTCCAAACCAACTTAGTGAAAATATGAATAGCAAACACTGGTAGCAGATGTCCACAATCAATCAAGCTAATGTTCAAGTTATACCTGAATTGTATTATTTTTTTATAGTTTAAGTAGATTTTACAAACACACAAAAACTTAGAACTGCTTTCCATCTAGATTTGTGTGAGCTATTTAATTTCAGTTTACATTTTGAAAACAATAACTTGAGTATCACACAGCTAAAGGGATGCTAAAATGAGCCTTAATCAGAATCAGCTTAAGGTTAAAGCACTTTATCAAATCCACAGAATACTATATTTTACCACTATGACTAAAATGCACCAAATTGTGCAGCACATTGTAACTTATTTAATGGCCGTTTGGTACCTTAGGAATGCCACCTTTCTTGGAAAAAATAAAGGTCATACAATTAGTATAAATAATTATATAGATTAAAGGAACATGAAAGTCAAAAATATATAGACATTCTAGTCAAAATTAAACTCTTATAATTCAGATAGGGCATGCAATTTTAAACAACTTTCCAATTTACTTTTATCATCAAATTTGCTTTGTTCTCTTTGTATTTGTTTAAAGCTAAACCTAGGTAGGCTCAAATGCTAATTTCTAAGACCTTAAAGCCCACCTCTTATCTGAATGCTTTTGACAGTTTTTCACAGCTTGACAGCACTAGTTCATGTCTGCCATATAGATAACATTGTGCTCATGCCCGTGGAGTTTTGTATGAGAGGGCACTGATTGGCTAAAATGCAAGTCTGTCAAAAGAACTGAAATAAGGGGGCAGTCTGCAAAGGCTTAGATACAAGGTAATCCCAAAGATAAAAAGTATATGAATATAAACGTGTTACTTATGCAAAACTAGGGAATGGATAATGAAGGGATTATCTATCTTTTTAAACAATAACAATCCTGGAGTAGACTGTTCCTTTAAGCCTTCATTATTCAGACAGAGTATGTCATTTTAAATAACTCTACACTATACAACTGTAATCAAATTTACTTTATTCTCTTGGTATCCTTTGTTGAAAAGCATACCTAGGTAGACTAAGGAATATGCATGTGTCGTGAGCACTATAATTTAGTGAAAATTGCTTAAAATGCCATGCCCTATCTGAATATTAATTGGTTATTTTTGACTTACATCTCCCTTTAACTCAGAAGTTAAAGCTGATATGATTATTATAAAATGAATAATAATTTTAAAATAGAAAGTGTTGCCATAACAAGGCCTTTATTTTTATATTTATTCTTTATTGATCAGAATTTTACAAATAACAGACTGTGATGGTAAAATATTGGCAAGATGGCAACCCTATGATACCTATAGATTACTATTAGCAGATATCACCAGTGGTTATATGGGCTTTAAGCTACTGCTGATTCAAAATCAAGGTCACAATCTAAAAAGAAAAACAAACCAGTTGTACACACCTGAAGATACCTTTATTTGTAAAATAGTCTAAGCTAGAGTTGTATGTTTTAAATCTGTACATTGTGTTGCATTAATAGATGCATTTTAACAGCTTTACATTTATCTGTCCGTCCGTGAGCAGATGGCAATTTTTATCAATTGTTATTCTAAAGACTGGTGTGTTTGTGGCAGACAGAACATATTGCATATCATTATTATATATCAGTCAGTTATGCAAATGATCTTTTAGTGCTGTTTAGAATAGCTGCATTATACAGGCTGTGTACTATTAATGCATCATTATGTGCATTTGCATATAAACATACATCTCAAAGAAATCTAGTCTAACATCCAATTAGTGAAAGAAACTAGGGACTGGTTAGGTTTCAGCTTTCAGACAGAGGGTATCTTCAGTTGCTCACTTACGTCAAGGCTACCCTGCCTCATTAAGGTGTGAAATGAACACTCTTCTTCTGTTTCCATGTAGATGAGCAAGGACAAAACAGAAAATATTGCAGAGATGACACTATAAATTAACTCTACAAATGTTCATTATTATTACAATACGATTTAGTAATATAAAACACCTACAATTTTTATTTAAACTTATCATTAATACAAATATAAAAAGCTACATTATTTACACACATTTCAAATCTATCCTTAAAATAATGGAGATTTTTTTTTATTATTTAAATGTCATTTCTTGTAGACATTTTTTTTTTTCTTGAAATCAGATGCACGCTTTTTTTTCCTCATTATTCTTGAAAGAACATGGTCTTCTCTTCCAACTGTTGGGTGATTGAATTTCGCAACTTCATGAAAATTGGAGAAAAAAAAATGCCTCCAACAGCATCACTTTTCAAGTTTTCCTGTCAACCTGAGTCAGGTATTGTCTTTTATTATTTTCAAACCCTAGCAGGGCTTCCCAAATCCATCCGCTAAATTAGTGTAAGGATAAGAATCCTCTTCCCAAACCCATATGTCAGACAATATAAAAAGTCCCTGGTCTTTGTAAAATTCAACCTTAAAAATGTCCTAAATATATATGAGAATTGTGGAGACAGATTAATCTCCCCATTAACTTGATGCATCTAATTTGTGCAGACCAAGCCTCAAATGTTATATGATAAGCCTATTTTAGATTGGTGTTGGGAAATTAATATGAGACAATCAGTATTTCTCCATGGATAACAAAAGAAAAATCAGCTATATAATATGACTTTCACCTTTTTTACAGAAATCCTTTGAGCTAGCTAGATTAATATCTCACCACCCATATTGTTTTCCTTTTTTATGTGGTGTGAGACCCATGTTGTCTCTGTTAATCCACAGTAAAACAGGGGTCTCCCTGATCACCAGCTGCCTCAAAGCATGCCTAAGGCACATTTAGCTAACCATCACATAACAAATTGCTTACCACAGACCACCAGCACAACTAAGTACCAACTTCATCTCTCAGTACACAAACCGCTAACCTTATAATAAACATCACAATAAAGTTTCACAACACATAAATTCTGTTGTAATGTGAGCATCAATGGCTCATTGGAAATTTAAGTTCCATCTTTCATATAGATGTTACTAAAACTTCATGACACACTGGGAAATTGAGCGGAACATGGAGTGTCTTACTCTTATTTACTATTGACATTGTAACACTTAAAGGAAGTACCATGCTGTATATCAACCTATATATAGATAGATTATTTTTTACTTAAAATCAAAATTCATGCTTAACTGATAAATTATTTTCATACAGAATGATAATCTACAGTCCTCCAGACCATATGGGATATATTTCCCGCCACTAGGAGGAGGTCAAGAATCCATACAAGAGCTTAAAATCCCTTCCTTCTCCCATCTTTCTAAAGGCTGTGACACACTGCAAGCAATGCGGTGCGAGGCGAAGCAGCTGCTTCACATCGCTGCTGAAGTTCAGATATTTTATCTCTGAGCGCTCAGCTACGTGACCTGATGCAGCAGAGTGCTCAGAGATGAAAAGGCAGGACACACTGAGCGCGCACAGCTGCATCTACATGCTGTGCGCCGCTCTGCATGCATTGTGTCACAGCCTTAATAGTTTAACTTATATCTGAGTAGAGAAGGGGAAACAAAGGTAGCAAAGACAAAGCAGGGTTTGTAGAGGTGTCATTAGAACTGTCGCCCACAAATTTGGACCATCATTCCGAAAGGAAATAATTTTTCAGGTAAGCATAAATTTTGTTTCTTTCATATGGGTGGTGAGAGTCCACAATCCTTTACTCTTGGGAATTACTCTTCTCTACCACTAGGAAGTAGATATGTGCGATTCGTTTCGGATCGATTTGAAAATTCGGCGATTCGAATCGAATTTCCGAATTAAAATACTGCTGAATTACCAAATAAATCCGAATTACTTCGGTAAATTCGGATGGCCATGGATTACACTAGTATTGTACAGTATAAGTCTAATCCCACCTAATACTTACCGAAATTCCGAACCGAATCCAGCCGAATTTAGTACATAATACTAGTCTAATCCCACCTAATACTTACCGAAATTCCGAATTTCCGAACCGAATCCAGACGAATTTATTCGAATCCGAATGAATCCGAAACAAAACCGAACCGAATTTATTCGAATCCGAATGAATCCGAAACAAATCCGAACCGAATTGATTCAAATTTTTCCAAATTCGAATCGATCCGAACCGAAATTCAAAAAAATCCGAATCGATCCGAACCGAACCAAATTTTTTCGCCATGCACATGTCTACTAGGAAGAGGCAAATATTCCCAAACCCCAAGAGCTCTATAAAATCCCTCCCACCTCACAAATTCCCTTTGACTCTGCTGGAGGTAATTAAAGAATGGAGATTTGTATTTCATTCTTCAGAGTAGAGTGCTTGTCAATGGGATGTATATGGGTTATGATTTATGATTCTTTTTTTCAACTCGTGGAGAATTTTTCATAAACCCTCTATAATTGGTCGCAAGAGTAAAGGATCGTGGACTCTCACCACCTATATGAAAGAAAACATAATTTATATTTTTCTGGCAGTTCCTATTCCTAAAGAACTTTCCTGACAAAAGCTGCTTGCAAAGAAGCAAAAACCTCAAAGCAATACAATTTGGGAAAAGTATGCAGTGAAGACCATGCTGCAGCTCTGCAAATCTGCTCCAAAGATGCATCATTTTTAAAAATCCACAATGTAGTAACTGCACTTGTAGAATGAGCTTTGATACACTTAGGAGGCGACTTTCCCTCCACCAAGTAAGCCTTGTGAATCACTTGTTTAAGCCATTAAGTCAACACTACATTAGTAGCTTTTTGTCCTTTAAAAGTCCCAGAGTAGTGAACTAACAAACTAGAAGTTTAAAATCTTTAGTTCTTGGAGATAGAACTTTAAAACCCTTACTACATCAAGATTATGTAAAAGTTGCTGCTTAGAGTTAGCAGGATCTGGACACAACAAAGAAACAACCATTTCTTGATTGATATTTTACATAGAAACTACCTTAGGAAGGAAATCATATTTAGAATAAAGTACATATTTCCCATCTAAAGGGGAGGAGAGTCCACGGCTTTATTCATTACTAGTGTGAATTAAGAACCTGGCCACCAGGAGGAGGCAAAGGCACCCCAGCCAAAGGCTTAAATACCTCCCTCATCCCCCAGTCATTCTTTGACTTTCGTCACAGGAGGTGGCAGAGAGGTGCCGGAATATCGGAGGTCTCTTATGAGGGGTTCTACCCTTCGCTATGGGACAGGAGTTTAATTAGCCCTTGAAGCTTCTCAACTTGAGGGCCTGGGTGAACGTTAGAGTCCGGAGATGCAGAGGGAGCTTCCCTTTGCGACACCATCCCGACTCATATTAACAGCTCCTTTAGCAATCAACATTGACGAGTTTTGCTGATTGCTTTCTTCTCTCAAGTCCATGTCAAGAGTGCAGCTACTACTTGTCACACTTGAAGGGCCGTGTTCCTGTTCCATGGCGTAGATTCTGGTAAGATCGTTCGTCTTCACATAATGATAACAGAAGCAGGGCCACAGTGTCGCACCTTTATCTTTATAGAATCAAGGGGTAATATTCCTATGAGAGTATTATTGAGCAGGGGGGTATGTACATGATAAGTTTATTATGTGATTGCTGCGTTATGTGCAAGGACGCGGCTCTGGCATTTTTGTGGAACTAACAGGTTCTCTTCCAGGAGTTTTGCACGGGCTTTTCTTTTTTTGTGTGTGCTTTCTCATCTGCAGGGGCAGTCCTGCGTAGTCATCCTTGTGACCGGGTGGGGCTTCTTCACTTCCGGTCTGATCTGCGACTGAGGAGACAAAGCGGTTTCTGAGTACGGGTTGTCGTAGGAGGTGGTGAGTGCCCCGGCCATTGGTGTTTATAAAGGTGCCTGTTCTAGTATGTTTTCTAAAAGCTATGGAGGATTTTGATGCGTTAGAGGGTACTCCCTCTTTATCTAAGTCTTATACCTGTGTTTATTGTGAGTTCTTGGTAGACCAGCCTGCACAACTGTGTTCCACATGCCTTGAGAAGGCTACGACTTCCAAACATAAGAGAATGTCTAGCACTACTGAGCCGTCCACCTCTGAGGGGTCACCGTCCCGTAAGGTGCGTTCCCCATTAGCGTCCTCTATACCACATGCAGTGCCCCAGGGTGCGACTGTTTCCCCTTTGGGGGGACTTTGCGGACCAGCTTGAAACAGCAGTCACTAAGGTGATCCATGCTTTCCCGTGTTCTGCTAAGCGCAAACGTAGAGCTTTTCATAGCGGCCCGACCCAGGAGTTGTGTCTGTCGGATGCCCCAGAGGGGTGGTATGATGACGAGGCCCAATCCGACATGTCGGAAGAGGCCCTTTCAGGGTCGGAGTCCGTGTCATTTAAACCTCCGGCAGAGGAGGAACCCGGTTTTCGGTTTAAAATGGAGAACTTGCGTTTTTTTGTTCAAGCAAGTGCTGGCTACCTTAGAGGTTATGGAACCCAAACTACCAGAGGAGCCCTCCATTCCTAAGTTGGATAAGATTTACGAGGGCAGGGTGGTTCCCCAGACCTTCCTGGTTCCTGTCAAGATGGCGAACATTATTAAGAATGAGTGGGAGTGATTAGGTTCTTCGTTTTCCCCTTCTTCTCAATTTAAACATCTATTCCCTGTTCCGGAGGCCCAGCTAGAGTTGTGGGGGACCAAGGATGGATGGGGCCATCTCCATGATCGCTAAGCGCACAACGATTCCTTTAGAGGATAGTTCTTCGTTCAAGGAGCCTTTGGATAAGAAGTTGGAGAACATGTTGCAAAAGATGTTCCAACACACAGGGTTTGTTTTTCAACCGGCAGCAGCGGTAGCCGGCGGTTGCTGGAGCTGCGTCATATTGGTGCAATGCCTTATTTGATATGATTGAGGGTGAACCCTCTTTCAAAGAGGTGCAGGAATAGATTAAGGCCCTAAAGGTGGCCAATTATCTCATTTTATTTTCATCAGATTATGCGCCTGAATGCCAAGGTGTCAGGTTTTTCAGTTCTAGCTCGCAGAGCTCTGTGGCTAAATTCTTGGTCGGCGGACATGACCTCTAAGACGAGACTGTTGTCTTTGCCTTTCAAGGGCAAGATCCTGTCCGGTCCAGGTCTGGACTCTATCATATCCACGGTTACTGGAGGCAAGGATGCCTTCCTTTCCCAGGATAAGAAGGCGAAGTCTTAGAGTGCTAATTTTTGTCCCTTTCGCGGGGACACAACGTGCTCAACCCACCGCGAAAGCGGACCAATCCAAGGGTGCCTGTAGGCCTGCTTAAGCTTGGAACAAGTCTAAGCAGCACAAGAAGCCCACCGAAACTAAGTCCGCATGAAGGGGCGGCCCCGACTGGTCTGCGGACCGAGTGGGGGGCAGATTGTCTCTGTTCTTAGACGCCTGGTTGCAGGATGTTCAGGACCTGTGGGTTCTGGAGGTGGTCGACAAGGGCTACAGGATAGGGTTCAAGTCCTCTCCGCCCAGGGGCAGATTCCTTCTAACTTGTATTCAAGGCCGGAAAAAAGAGAGGCCTTTCTGGGTTGTGTGCGGGATCACTCCGCTCTAGGGGTTATTGTACCAGTACCCCAGGCAGAAAGGGGTCTAGGGTATTACTCCAATTTGTTTGTGGTCCCAAAGAAGGAGGGCACGTTCCGCCCGATTCTGGACCTCAAATGTTTAAACAAGTTCCTGTCCGTTCCATCTTTCAAAATGGAAACGATCAGATCCATTCTGCCCCTAGTTCAAGAGGGGCAGCTAATGACCTCTATAGACTTGAAGGATCCCTACCTTCATGTTTCGATTCACAGGGACCATTTCAGGTTCCTCAGATTTGCCTTTCTGGATCAGCATTTCCAGTTCGTGGTTCGTCATCCCATCTGGCAGAAGCCCACACCAGGGTCCTGCTGCAGTTTTTTCAATCTCACGGTTGGAAGATCAATCTCGAGAAGAGTTCTCTGGTTCCCAGTACCAGAGTGGAGTTCTTGGGCACAATCATAGACTCCATGTCCATGAAGATCTTTCTCACGGACAAGCGACGCACAAAGATGGTGTCTACCTGTCTTGCCCTCCAGTCTACAGTGAGACCATCTGTAGCTCAGTGCATGGAGATAATTGGGCTTATGGTCTCCAGCATGGACATCATTCCATTCGCCAGGTTTCATTTCAGACCTCTTCAATTGGGCATGTTGAGACAGTGGAACGGCAATTATTCCGATCTGTCGCAGCCGATATACATGGATGAGCGGACTCGGCTTTCCCTTTCCTGGTGGTTCCGCCCGGATCACCTGTCCATGGGGACATCCTTCCTGAGACCGTCCTGGGAGATTGTTACCACGGACGCGAGTCTGGCGGGATGGGGAGCTGTTTGGGGTGCCAGGATGGCACAGGGGAATTGGTCTCGCTTAGAGGCTCTTCTTCCAATAAATATTCTGGAGCTTCGAGCAATCTACAATGCTCTGAAGGCGTGGCCTCGTCTGGGGGACTTGAGCTTTATCAGGTTCCAGACAAACAATATTACCTTGGTTGCTTAAATCAACCACCAGGGGGCATGAGGAGCTCCCTAGCAATGAGGGAGGTGTCTCAGATCCTGGAGTGGGCAGAGGCCCACAACTGTTTCCTCTTTGCGATCCACATCCCGGGTGTGGACAACTGGGAGGCGGATTTTCTCAGCAGGCAGACTTTTCACCCGGGGGAATGGTCTCTTCACCCCGAGGTGTTTGCGGAGATCTGTCGCAGATGGGGGACACCGGAGGTCGATCTCATGGAGTCCAGATTGAACTGCAAGCTTCCCCCTGATACAGATCAAAGTCAAGGGACCCCCAGGCGGAGCTCATAGATGCATTGGCGATGCCTTGGGGGTTCGGTCTAGTATACATATAGCGGCTTGTATAAAGCAGGAGAGAGCGTCCTCCATTCTGATTGCTCCTTCGTGGCCAAGGAGGACATGGTTTGCGGATCTGGTGGGGATGTCATCCTCTCCGCCATGGAGGTTACCCTGTCACAGGGATCTGCTGGAACAGGGTCCTTTTCAACATCAAAATCTCGATTCTCTGAGGCTGACTGCATGGAGATTGAACTCTTAGTCTTGGCAAAGAGGGGTTTGCCGAGAATGTGATTGACACTCTAGTTCAGACAAGAAAGCCGGTCACTCGCCGCATCTATCATAAGGTGTGGAGGACTTACTTGTCCTGGTGTGAGACTCATGATTACTCTTGGCACAAGGTAAGGGTATCCAGGATTTTGTCCTTTCTTCAAGAAGGATTGGAGAAGGGTCTCGCCGCTAGTTTCCTAAAGGGGCAAATTTCGGCTTTATCTGTTCTGTTACACAGGAGACTCGCTGATCTCCCTGACATACAATACTTTGTTCAGGCTCTATCTCGAATCAGGCCTGTCTTTAAGCAGTCTGCTCCCCCTTGGAGCTTAAACTTGGTACTTAAGGTCTTGCAGAAGGTTCTGTTTGAACCTATGCATTCTCTTCACATAAAGATTATATCATGGAAGGTTCTCTTTCTGTTGGCCATCACATCGGCACGCAGAGTTTCTGAGCTGGCGGCCTTGCTATCTGAGCCCCCTTATTTGGTGTTTCATGCGGATAAGGCTGTTCTTCTCACTGGTGTGGGGTTTCTCCCCAAGGTGGTGTCTAACAGCAACATCAATCAGGAGATAGTCGTTTCTTCTTTATGTCCTAATCATTCTTCTCCTAAGGAGAGGTTTCTTCATAATCTAGACGTGGTTCGTGCCTTGAAATTTTATCTTCAGGCCAGAAAGGATTTCAGACAATCTAACTCTCTTTTTGTTGTGTATTCAGGGAAGCGCAGGGGTCAGAGGCCTTCTTTTTGGCTGAGGAGCCTGATCCGCCTGGCCTATGAGACAGCGGGACATAAGCCTCCTCAGAGGATTATGGCTCATTCCACTAGAGCCGTAGCTTCATCTTGGGCCTTCAAGAATGAGGCTTCTATGGAGCAGATTTGCAAGGCAACTAGCTGGTCCTCCTTGCATACCTTCACTAAGTTTTACAAATTTGACGTGTTTGCTTCTGCAAAAGCGGTTTTTGGGAGAAAGGTTCTACAGGCTGTGGTGCCCTCAGATTAAGGGTCCGCCTTTTACCCTCCCGGTTTCATTCAGTGTCCTCTAGAGCTTGGGTATATGTTCCCACTAGTAATGAATTAAGCCGTGGACTCTCCTCCCCTTTAGATGGAAAACATAAATTATGTTTATCTGATCATTTTATTTCCATCGAGGGGAGGAGAGTCCACGGCCCCGCCCGTATCTCTGATAGGCGGACCTAAATTTAATATTCTCTTCTGGCACTATTTATACCCTAATATTTCTCCTACTGTTCCTTGTTCCCTCGGCAGAATGACTGGGGGATGAGGGGAGTGGGGGAGGTATTTAAGCCTTTGGCTGGGGTGTATTTGCCTCCTCCTTGTGGCCAGGTTCTTAATTCCGACTAGTAATGAATGAAGCCGTGGACTCTCCTCCCCACGATGGAAATAAAATTATCAGGTAAGCATAATTTATGTTTTTCCCTAGTGAATAATTAAAAATAAAGAATTGCAGGACAAGGCTGACAACTCAGAAACTCTCCTTGCTAAAGAGATTGCTAATAGGAGAAGTACTTTCCAAGATAACATCTTTATATCAATGGAATGCTTTGGTTCATAAGGAGGACCTTGAAATACGGACCAGCGGGGAGAAAAGGTTTTACAACTGGCCTAATTCAAACTAATGCTTGAAAAAAAGTCTGAACATCATGAAGTTTAGCCAACTTCCTATGAAAAAGAACAGATAAAGCAGAAATTTGACCTTTAAGGGAACTAGGGGACAAACCCTTGTTAAGGCCACCCTGTAAAAACTGAATCTCTGGCATCTCTGAGGAAACAGCTAGATAAGCTGAGAAACGCGTTGCAATTCTATTATCACCATTGTTTTTATATTTTTGGGTGAACATAATGCCCAATGTTTTTATATGACTTTTAATAAATATTTGTTACACCTAACGGAAGCCAGAGCCTGGTTTGCTTCCCCCACCACCTGGAGTTTCTGTATCCTGGATATCCGGTCATCGGATCAGTGTCGCTGGGCCACTGTGAGTCCCCAGCTTGTTTCATTTTGCACACTTGGTGCTGTAATCCTTGTGAGTATTATATCAATACAAGAACTGTTGTTAGTCATTACCATCGCAATACTGCACTAGGAGGCGCCCTTTTCTTTGTGATTTGTTTCACAGATCTCTAAACAATGAAGTTCAGTTACTTGTATTAAATCTACTAGTTATAAAATTAGAGGTAATTATGAATGTAAGTAATTCCATGCCCATTACCATGCCCTCTTAACTCATTAGTAAGTTGATATATTTGGCATAGCTACTATAACAAATCAATACCTAGGAACCAATGTTCTACCAGTCTCTTGAAAACCATAATTGCAGCGACCAATACTATTAGTATATGTGAGTTGTTGCGTGTCACGTGTTTTTTTTACCGGACACAAATTAGAAACTCTGGGTTCCCTGCATAATTCAGATTCATGTTAACCCCACATCCTTTTAATTGCTATACCTTTACAATACATAGCGCATAATTGTGTGGTTTCCATCAGAACATTTTAATACCCTACTTGCTTATATGGGCGTCCATTTATACCTTATATTATATCGGAGGGTTACATTGTATACAATATCATTTTTTTTGCCATGATTTACTGGAATTTAGCGCTCACATTGTGAGTGTGACAATACTAGTACTTATTCTCTGTACTTCACTACACTGACTATGAGCCTGCAACTTTAGTTATTGAGTTACAACACCTCCCTTAATAAGAGTACAAGCACAATAAAGTATATAAATCCATATTGCAAGTATTTCCCTAGTACTTCTGATACTTAATAACTTTATTATTCAGTTGCTTTTTATAAGCTGGATACTCTATACATAATAGCTGGATACCTATATCATAGCACTGAATCATATCTTTAATGCACGGCTTTTTTCTGTGTGTGTTGTGTATCTGTTATGAGTGAGTAATTCCACAGTCTTGCATATATCAGAAGGCTTTGTTAACCCTTGCAATTATATAGCAATCTCACATTGAGTTTTTTCTTCCAGAGTTACCTATATTACAATATATTCTCTTATGGAAAGATAAGCAACAATATCACTTTCCACTTGTGTAGTGAGTCATTAGCCTGTTAGTAATACATCTTCTCATGTTTGGATAACTATACATTCCATGATATTTCTCAGGGTGACTCCCATTCGCAGTATTGACACAGAGAACCTATTTTGGTCATTACTCACTTATGAAGTGTATCACTCACATATTACCCCATAAGTACAGATACTATTGGTGCTGCTCACTTTTGCTTCCACTATTTGTTTTTAATTGTGTGTTTTTAACTAAACCAATAAAGTTTACTTTTTAACCCCTATGTCCCCATAAATTAGGAACATGCATGTCTTCCAAAAGTGTATACCACTAAACAGTACATCCCATATGTTCTATATTTAAAAACACAGATCTTTATTATCAGTGGTACAAATGGTAAGGAGTTCTATTTAGTATACATCAGAACAGATTCTGGTCTGTGGGCCGCACCTTAATGCTGATTTAGTATTGGTGTTAGACTTCTTGGACTGCTTGTTCTTTGCCCATGAAGAATCAGGCTTCCAGGCCGGCTTGGAGGGCTCAGACTTGAGCTTGGACTTTGAATCTCCTGCGAAACGAAAGGAAGAAAATTGATTACCTTTTCTGTTCTTCCCTATAGATTTTTGTCTTGAGGGAGGATAGCTTCTTTCCCATCAGTAACTGTCTTAATAATAGAGTCAAAGTCTGAACCAATTAGAATCTTCGTTTGGAAGGAAAGATCATCAATCTATTCTTTGATATCATGTCTGCTGACCGTATATCACTGCTCATTACAGCTTCCGGTGGGAGGAGTGGGAGGTGGCAGAGTGTACTCCAGGCTCGAGTGAGAGAGCTGAAAGAAATCCATACCCGGTACACCAATAAAGTCTCGTTGGCCGGGAAAAGCTTGCTCAGCCCTGAGACAGTACCACAGACGGGTGTATATGGAAGCCAACCACAGTGTAACAGACTGAGTCACTTTGGTCACAGCCGTAAGAGAAAGTTTCCAGCAGAGGGGATATAGACCATTGGATACAGCGCAGACTAGGTGGCAGTGCCTATCTTCCAGCTCAGGAGTGGACGTGGCTAAAACAGAATGGGCAGAAAGCAGAGAACGAATAAAGGCACAGCTCCAGGAGAATTTGCTGGTGGAACGGCTGCAGTGACAATTGGGAGGTGTCTTGACTGGATCTGCACCCGTAAGAAGCAGAAAACGGAGCAGAGAAGCCATTAAGTACGCATCAAGTTCTGGGCTTGCCACTACAAGAATCGCAAGTATTCACATTCTATTTTTTAATGGCGCAGAAAGAAAGGTCTTTGTCGATAATGTGAACTTGCTGATGGAGAATATCTCTTAAGTTGCTGGTCTGTCCTAAGCCTTACCTAAGAAGGAGGGGAAGGGAAAGAGGATAAAATACTTTTACTTTGGATCTACAGGTGCATGGAGCCTATATTGTGTATAAACGAGCAAAAGACATATGAGAGTGCTTGGGTGTAATATTTTTAGTACTGTTTGGGCTTTAAAAGCTTGATATTATAAAGGGAAGGAGATTCTGGAAGGCACTGTGATTATAACAGTGCAGAGAAAAGAAGCAGACTGCTGTATAAAAAGGATAGCTGGAGTCTGTATGTAACTCTTTCTGTGTGGAACCAGTTACTTGCACATAAGTCATCCAAAGTTATTTTAAAAATTATTAAATAAAGGTTAAGAGGAAAACAAGATAGTATGCTATACTGGTAACTTTCACAAGTCAAAAGAAAGGGGAAAAAAAAGATAGAGAGAAAGTTGTGTTAAAACTCCATTGTGTTTATACAGAGCGAAGATTTATTTAATTTGAGTATCATTTTTGTATTCCTGGCAGGCGGCCAGGCCTAATTACACTATCAATATACTTCAGTATATAAATCAAAAATATTCTTTTCATAAGAATTGCGGGTTAGGCTTAAAAAAAAGGGGGGGTTGGACCAATAAAGAGTATAATTTTCAGTAAAAAAAAAATATATATATATATATATATACAGTATATATAGGGGTTTTGTATATTATTCACCAGGTTGTTGTTTTTTTCATTTGTTTTTCTCTTCACATATTTTTCTTATTTTATTTTGCTTTTTTTTGGTTTAAATAGTTTTGCACATTACAGCTAATGGAAAGATTTGTCACTAATTCTAAAAATAAATCTCCTGCCATGCCTGCGAAAAGAGATAAAAAAGCTAATATGGGCATAGATATCAATATAGATGGTTCAGCAGATTTACAAACTTCTTTGACGCATAGTGCAGAGATACAGGTTACTAACAATCAGTTAGTGGAATTACTACTCCCACAGTTTGCGGCAGTCAGGAAAGAAATTACAGGCCTCACGTCAGAAGTAAGACAATTTTCAAACAGAATAGCAGAGGTAGAGTCAAGAGTATCAAAACTTGAAGATTATTGCAGTACTCAGGAAACGAATAATAAAAATTATACAGATTAATTAAAAACGCTGCAAGTTAGAGTTGAAGATCTGGAAGACAGGTCACAACAAAATAATATAAAAATAATAGCTTTACCAGAAAGTAGTGAATTTGAGAATTTAATTACCTTTGCCTCGCTAACCCTGACACAAATGATAGGCCTAAACACCCAAACAGAAAAGATACTGGTAGAAAGAGTGCATAGAACATAAATTATTAAGAAATTTCCAGATGGTAGTATAAGGCCTTGTATAGTAATGGTTCTTACTTTCAAGATAAAGTAAATATAATGGGACAGTACAGGTAATCTAATAAATGAATGGCAGGTTCTAGTAGAATTCATCTCTTTCAGGATTTTTCCGCAGAACCTGCATCTAAGAGGAGGGAGATGGCACCTTTCTGTACCACACTCATTAAAGCAGGATATAAGGCTGGTCTAAGGTATCTGGCACAATTAATAGTAGATAGTAGTGAGGGAACTAAAGTTTTTAATACAATAGCAGAGGCTAAACAGTTTCTCACCCAATATAAGGTTAGCTATTCAGGTTAAGTTATGTAGACTTCTAGTAAGGCAATTGGATTAGCCGAACGGCTAATAAAGATATAGCCGGACAGTTATTTAAATGGTTTATGGATATGTAGACATGGTTGTAAAAAATGTTTGTGCAATGGTTTTATACTTCTTGATATTATTGGATGTAAGGAAATATAGAATGATAAGATCTTATTTGGTGGATTTCCTCCCACTTTTTATTTTTTTCTCTCTTCCCCTGCCCCTCTCTCTCCCTCTTTTGCTAACCAGGGGGGCAGCTATGTCATAAAGATGTTTTAGAGCAGTATTAGAATGGCAAATACAAATTTGAAATTGGTATCTTGGAATGTGGGGGGAATAACCTCTCCGATCAAGCGGAAAAAATATTTTAAAACATTTAAAAACACAAAATCCTGATGTAATTTTTTTTACAGGAATTACATTTAAAAGGGATACTGAAATTCAGAAACTTAAATTTGCTTGGCTCGCAGAGGTTATTGCCACCCCATGTAGTAAAAGGAAGTGTGGAGTAGCAATGCTTTTTAATAGAAAATTAATATATAAAATAAAGAAGCAGGAGTTAGACCCTTTAAGCCGATTTATGATTGTACAGGTTGAGATAAACAATAGAATATGGTCTTTCTGCAATATATATGGACCAAATAGCTTTGACATTGATTTCTGGAATAAATTAAAAATGAAGCTAGTCCCATATCTAAACCAAAATCTTGTATTTGCTGGAGATTTCTACATGACATTGCATCCAGAGATTTATAGGTTCCGATTAAAAGGCTCATCTGTATATTCTAGAGAAGCCACATTTTTTAGGGAGTTTTGTAAAACTCTTAAGATGAAAGATATTTGGTGTATACAACACCCAGATCAACGTAGTTATACTTGTGAATCAAAAACACAGACATTTCTCCAGGATAGAAATAGGAGAATAAGAGGGGCGCCTCATGTGTCTATCAGTATGCCAAACAAACAAAGATGAGAAAAGCCAAATGGATACTCACATTTGGCCCAAGTACACTTATGTACTGGTAGATGCGGCCCGGTAACTTGAGGTGTACCAGCTAACCCTCTCCAAACGTATGTAGATTGATGGCAGGGGGATCCTGCTATATTCAAGAAAGTGATGGATCTATGGCAGTAGTGCAGACTGCTCAAGAAGGAGGTAAACCAAAGCTTGAATAAAACAAGTTCGTTTATTAAAAATGCCTGATGAAACAGCCCATGCATGCTGGGGCTGAGAAACGCATTGCATTCTATACCATTGCTTGTGAAATGTTTTTAATAAACTAACTTGTTTTATTCAAGCTTTGGTTTACCACCTTCTTGAGCAGTCTGCACTACTGCCATAGATACATCACTTTCTTGAATATAGCAGGATCCCCCTGCCATCAATCTACATACGTTTGCAGAGGGTTAGCTGGTACACCCCAAGTTCCCGGCCCGCATCTACCAGTACATAAGTGTACTTGGGCCAAATGTGAGTATCCATTTGGCTTTTCTCATCTTTGTTTGTTTTGCATACTGATAGACACATGAGGCGCCCCTCTTGTTCTCCTATTTCTTTGCAGTTCTGGTTAATCCTGTGAGGAGGAGAGCAGCTGTTCGACTGTACCATACTGATCATATTAATCAAACATTGTGGATATACTATATCTTCTGTGGACTCAAGATTTGGGACTCTCTTTTGGGACTTCCCTTGAATAACCACTTCTGGAATTTTGGGTTTGATCTATTTGTATACCTACACTTGTACCAATTATTTGTGGTGTGGTATTGCATACCTAACTAAATAGAGAATATCACCACATTTATCCTTTTTTCTATAGAGCGCCCCCTTATTGTATTGTTTTGATATATTTCTCCAGGATAGATTTATTCTTACTGGAAGATAAATTAATCTCTTTAGACATAAATTCAAATATACTGGATTTTTTGCTCTCTGATCATGCAATTATAACGGTTAGTTTTAAATTCCATACAAAATTGAATAAAAATATAAATACTTTCCAGTTCCCGAGATATATGATGAATAATATCCGTTTTGTAAATTGGTTGACTGGAAGATGGCAAGAGTATTATAAAACTAATAGTAGTTATGCACATAAAGCCGAAATTTTCTGGGAAGCTGGAAAGGCAGTTCTCAGAGGAGAAATTAAAGCACATCAGGGGCGCGATCCGATAAACTGCGTAGTTTGCGCCGCAAGCGAGGGAACCCGCGTCGCCCGCAGTTTTAGCTCGCAACTCAAGCTATCCAATATGCGGCGCCGTCAGTTGCTAAAGTGGCGCAAGTCTGACAAAGTAGCGATGTCCAGAAATCTGCGTAAGTACAGATTTTTGGAGTCGCCAGTGACTTGCGCCACGTTAGAAACTGCCGGCGCCTACAAAACCTGACTAAAGTCTAAATCACCCGCACTGTCTAACACGCCTCCTAAACATAGCCCGACACGTCTAACCCTCTATCCGCTATCCCCCCTCACTAGCCTAACAAAAAAAAAGTTATTAACCCCTAAACCGCCGCTCCCGCTCCCGTAGCCCGCCGCAACCTAATAAAGTTATTAACCCCTAAACCGCCGCTCCCGTACCCCGCCGCCAGCTATATTAAATCTATAACCCCCTAAAGTGAGCCCCTAACACCGCCGCCATCTATTTTAAAATTATTAACCCCTAATTTAATCCCCCTACCCCGCCGCCATCTATATTAAATTATTTAACCTCTAAAATACTAAACTATCCCTACCACTAAACCTAAGTCTAACCCTACAAATAGCCCTGAAAAGGGCTTTTTGCGTGGCATTACCCCAAAGTAAACTGCTCTTTTGCCAGCCCTTAAAAGGGCTTTTTGCGGGGCATGCCCCAAAGAAAACTGCTCTTTTACCAGCCCTTAAAAGTGCTTTTGGCGGGGCTTTGTCACAAAGTAAACAGCTCTTTTGCATCTAATCTAAATCCCTCTACACCGCCGCCAGCTATAATAAATGTATTAACCCCTAATCTAATCCCCCTACACCGCCGCCAGCTATATTAAATACATTAACCCCTAATCTAATCCCCCTACACCGCCGCCAGCTATATTAACTATATTAACCCTAATTATATTAGGGTTAATATAGTTAATATATTTATTATATTATATATATTAACTATATTAACCCTAATTATATTAGGGTTAATATAGTTAATATAGTTACTATAGTATTTATATTAACTATATTAACTCTATCTAACCCTAACACCCCTAACTAATTTCTTATTAAATTAATCTAATTCATATTATAAACTAAAATATTCCTATTTAAATCTAAATACTTACCTATAAAATAAACCCTAAGATAGCTACAATATAATTAATAATTACATTGTAGCTATGTTAGGGTTTATATTTATTTTACAGGTAAATTGTTAATTATTTTAACTAGGTATAATAGCTATTAAATAGTTATTAACTATTTAATATCTACCTAGTTAAAATAATTACCCAATTACCTGTAAAATAAATCCTAACCTAAGTTACAAATACACCTACACTATCAATAAATTAAATAAACTACAAATATCTATCTAAAAATACAATTAAATAAACTAAACTAAATTACAAAACAAACAAACACTAAATTACAAAAAATAAAAAAAAGATTACAAGATTTTTAAGCTTATTACACCTATTCTAAGCCCCCTAATAAAATAACAAAGCCCCCCAAAATAAAAAAAATTCCCTGCCCTATTCTAAATTAAAAAAAAGTTCAAAGCTCTTTACCTTACCAGCCCTTAAAAGGGCCTTTTGTGGGGCATGCCCCAAAGAATTCAGCTCTTTTGCATTTAAATAAATATACAATACCCCCCCCCAACATTACAACCCACCACCCACATACCCCATATTCTAAACCCACCCAAACCCCCCTTAAAAAAGCCTAACACTACCCCCCTGAAGATCTCCCTACCTTGTCTTCACCACACCGGGCCGAACTCCTCCTCCGATCCGGACGATGTCTTCCTCCAAGCGGCAAAGAAGAATTCTTCATCCCGGCAATGTCTTCCTCCAAGCGGCAAAGAAGAATTCTTCATCCCGGCGATGTCTTTTTCCAAGCGGCAGCAAAGTCTTCTTCCATCCGGCAGCATCTTCCATCAAGCGGCATCTTCAATCTTCTTTCTTCGCTCCGCCGCCGCGGAGCATCCATCCTGGCCGACGACTGAACGACGAATGAGGTACCTTTAAATGACGTCATCCAAGATGGCGTCCGCCGAATTCCGATTGGCTGATAGGATTCTATCAGCCAATCTGAATTAAGGTAGAAAAATCTGATTGGCTGATTGAATCAGCCAATCAGATTTAAGTTCAATCCGATTGGCTGATTGGTTCGGCCAATCGGATTGAACTTGAATCTGATTGGCTGATTAATAAGAATGAGAAAGATACATTTTGGCAGAAGATAAAACTGCCTAAAATTACTAGTGGGGCTCTTCAGCAACTTAATCATTCAATATCCAGAGAAGAAATTGAAATAGGCATAAAAAGGATGAAGCTCAATAAAGCACCTGGCCCAGATGGGCTACCATATGAATTTTATAAAATTCTGCAAAATAATGTACTCAGAATGTTAGCTAATCTATTTAACCAGTATTTCTGTGAAAGTAGAACAAACTCCCCTTATTTTGTGGACTCAATTTCTCTTATATATAAAAAGGGGGAAAGATCTGGAGGATATGGGGGTATATAGACCTATATCATTGCTTAACAGTGATTACAAATTATTAACGTCTATAGTTGCAGATATGCTTAAAAAAGTAATGGGATCATTAATTCATGAAGACCAAACAGGATTTATGCCCGGAAGAAATGCTGTACGTAATATAAGGAAAGTTCTCATTACTTTAGATAATTATTTTAATAAAAATTTGTTTGATAATACTAGAAAAGATTTGGCCCTGCTGACGCTGGATGCGGAAAAAGCTTTTGATGCGATTATTTGTGATCATTTGTTTACTGCACTTAGCAATTTTGGTTTTCATGGTAATGTGGTCAATTTATTGGTGTTGATTTATGATAACCCAAGATCACAATTATTGATTAATGGAAAATTGTCAAAATATATAACACTGCGTAAAGAAACAAGACAGGGATGTCCATTATCTCCACTATTGTTTAATATTTCACTTGAACCACTGGCAATTTGGTTGAGACAGGAAATAGGAGGCATTCAGATAGGTAATCAACATATAGTTCTTTCTTTATATGCGGATGATCTCATTCTATATCTGAGCAATACTGGCTTATCTATCCCCAACTCTCTTGAGATGATTAATTGTAATACTGCATTCACAGGATATAAAATCAATTATATAAAATCCAAAATTTTATGGATATATAAAACCCCAGACAGTTACTCTAGACATAAGTGTAAGGAAGTAAAGCATATTAAATATTAAGGAATTAAGCTAAGTAGGAATCCGAACAATTGGTATACTTTAAATTATGAGATTTTTGTGAATATTACAAAGGAGATAAATAGATGGACATTACATTATTTATCACTTTCAGCTAAAATAATGCTGTTAAAAACCATTATTTTCCAAGGTTGTTATTTCTGTTACTGTCTGGGTGCCAGGAATCAGACTGAGACGAGAAGTAAAAAAATAATCACACCTTTATTAATAGCAAAAAATAATAAAAAGTCCACAAGTCAAATAACAAGCCAGGAGTCAAAACCAGAGCAGGTAGTCAGACGAGCCGAGTCAGGAGCCAAAGCAAATAGTCAGACGAGCCGAGTCAGGAGCCAAAGCGAGTAGTCAGACGAGCCGGAATCAGGAACAAGGAGAACAGCAGAGTCAGGAACAAGCCAGGGATCAGGAAGCAGGAGGGACGTCAGACAGCCAGGTAATACACAGGAACAGGAACTCTCACAAACAGGTCTGAGACAATGCAAGGTCAAAGCATACTGAACAGAGGCCCTTTAAATAATAAGTGATGACATCACAATTCTGAGACTGCAACCTGTCTCACATGGATGATGTACACCAGTCTAGCCATAAAAGGGCATGCAGGAAATGAGCAGCATCACACACTATGCACCAGAGTCAGAAAGAGAGGTAAGTAAAATTGCTGCCAGCAGCACATGGCAAACAAAGCAGGGAAAAAAAACTGACAGTTACAAAATTTACCTTTATTCATTTGTAAAAGGGATATAGCTAAATTTTAGTCTGCATGCACAGCCTTTTTATGGGGGTAAAAAGGAGCAGCGCATAGCATTAGACAAATTAATCCAGTTAAAAAAATGTTGGAGGATTTGAATTGCCTACTGTGAAATATTATAACTGGATAGCTATGATCAAATTTGGGATAGACTGGCTTACGGAATCTAATTACGTCACACACTTAGATATTGAGTTAGATTTGGTAGTACAATTTTACTTAAAAGCGCCATTGCATCATCCATCTGAGAGATTACCTAGCATAATTGGAAATATGAGGAAGTTTTTAAATATTATTAAAGCTTGGCAGAAGTTCTGTGCCTTAATGAATCATGATTTCAGGGTGTCAAATTTTTTTCCTATTATGGGGAACCAATATTTTGTCCCTAGATTATAGAATAAGGTATTTAAAGAGTGGCGGTTAAAAGGAATCATTTATAACTCACAACTCAAGCAGTAAGATAGTGAAACAATCCAATAATTTGAAAGGATTGCAACTAAATATCAACTCCCGGCTAGTGATTTTTTTTGCATACCTTCAAGTTAGAGATTATTTTCTGCAGATTTTGCGTAAAGGAGGCTTTGAATGGGGAGCACAAAAAAATTCTGGTGGTATTAAATTATATAGCGCAGGTAAAAGGTCCATATCATTTTGGTATAAGTTACTTCTGATAAGATTAGGACAAACTAATATAAAAAAAACTTGGAGACAGATTAAAGAAACTTTTTCCGCGAATAGTGTAACAGGACGTAATGAAAAGTATTAGACAATCAGAGATAGCAACAAAAGGTAGTAGTTACCTGGAAGGAATCTCAATTGAAATTAGTAAATAATTACTATCTTCCTCCAAATAGGATTTATAAATGGACTAGAGAAAAGCGTCAAAGTGAATGTGCTAAATGTCAAGCAGAGATGGCGGATATTATGCATTATATGTGGTTGTGCCCAAAAATTAGACAATTATGGACTAAAGTTAATTTTTGGTTAAATAAATTTTTGGATGAGAAGATTTATTTTACTAGTTTGCATGTCTTGTTTCTGTACAGTGATTGTCCTAATGCTGGTGAGCACAGATTGATTAATTTAACTATATTGGCTGCACAGAATTTAATATTAAAGGGCTGGAAAGCCAAAATACCTCCCAGCATAAGAGAATTAATTAGTAAACTTCACCTACAAATGACAATTGAGATGCACGATATAGGGATACGTTTGAAAATGCATATGAAGTGTTTTTTTTGCCAAATGGTCAGTACCAGCACAGTTACACTTTCTGGATACTTTTATGAATTCAGAAGCTTTTCAAGAATTAGTTCTGGATGGTACTCTTCCACAGTATTGGACAAGGTTTAGAAGAATAACAGCTGAGTCAGTATAGAGTTGCCGTTGCTCTCTTGGGGAGGGGGTCACAGAGAGAGATTGATAGATTGATGTTTGTTTTTTTGGGGGGGTTTCAGTTGGAGTCTAGCGTTTGTAAGACAAAGTGGGAGGTAGACACATAATATTTTCAAATGGAAACTTGAAAGAATGATGAAAATGGACTATAGTAAATTGAATATATGATGTCAATATATGATATGATGATACGGTATCAGGAAAACAATTTTACAAGATATTAATGGTAGATTGTTTAGTTAACTACACATTGTGTATGTGATAATTTCTGTTGACTATTTGTTTACTGTGTGTAGGGCAATTTATGTTAGAAAATCAACCAACCTTTGTATGCACTATACCGGGAGCTGTGACTCTACAATATAGTGACAAAATTACTGTTTCTGTTTTTTTGGAATCAATAAAGTTGGTTTTAAAAAAAAAATTATGTCTGCTGACCAAGATTGTAACCATAAGGCTCTTCTTGCCAGCACTGCCATAGACCTATTCTTGACATCAATTTTTATGATGTCCATCACAGCATCACACATAAACGTTTGAGCAATTTTAAGGGCCTTAATGCAGTTTTGTAGATCCTCAGTAGAGGATTTTTCAGCCACCATTTTGGCTAAGAAATCACACCAGAGTGTTCCTGCAGCAGCCTCACGGCTGAGAGAAACTGCTGGTTTAAGTAAAAAACTGGTTTGAAGAAAGAGTTTTCTAAGAAAGACTTGTGGTCCATGGGATCTCTGAACAAAGTGCTATGCTCCATGGGGATAGTCGAGCATTTGGCAAGGGTGGAAATAGCTCGATCAACATTAGGAATGGTTTCGCACATGTCCACATTCTGTTCTGGAATGGGACACATTTTTTTTTTTTTTAAATCTGGCGTAAGGAGCAAAAGGCATGCCTTCCTTTTTCCATTTCTTGGCTATTATAGTCAGAGACTAAATCAGGAACCTGAAATGCCTGTGGGATTTTTGGTGGGGCTTTACAAACAATATTTAACTGATTTACAGTTTTGTTTTCAGCAGGTTTTCCTCAGAAATCTCCAGAGATTTAAAACCTCATGTAAGAAATTGCAGATATTCTCCACTTTAAATATGAAGATATTGTCATATTAAGAATCAGGAACAGGGTCCTGTTCATCAGATTAAAATTCCCCATTAGAATTACATCTGTTTGCATCCTCAGAGTCAGAGGTCTGCAAGAGAGCATGAATTTGGGGCTAAGGGAAAGCATTTTGAACATTTACCTCATGATTTACTCTTACTTGCTTTGGGGATATCCAACAAACAATGTGTCACAATTTTGTACATACTATTTTTAAATTCAGGGGAAATATCAGTAGTGTCCCCCTGAGTGACAAATACAGGACAAAATTCCCTGTGGGAAGCGGATGGTTGTCGACGGTTTGCTTGCAAAATCTGAGGTATACAATTCTCACAGATTTGATTGGCGTGGCATACTGGAACAGACTTAAAAAATAAACATACATATGTAGGAAAAAGAACATCAGTAACTGACTCATCTATAGTGTGTTTAGTGACATCAGTGGTTTTGTTCTATTTTAATGTATAACAAACAGTATACAATGACACCATATATATGCACAGGATAGAAAATAGGTAGAGAGCCCTCTAAACTATACCTAATTACTCCTCAGACACCTGTAATTTCCCTGAGTGTTAACACACTACAGCCCCCATGCAGACAGTTGCCCCAAATGACTGCCTGGCAGCTGCTGTATGGGTACTCTCCCCCTCCTTAGATATAAATAGCTTGTAGTATCTGTGAAGTTGTTGCCAAACACCCCTGAGCTGTTTTTGTGTGCTGGAGCAGCTCCGTACTGAAAATGAAATCCCGGGAAGCTGAGGGGGCGGGGCTACCACCCAGAGAAAAGCCAGTGCTTCAGAGCCATTTTAAATTAAAATATTATAGTGCGCACCATGCATAAAAATCACATTTCCCTAATAAAATTGTGCTCCCCTGCCCCACCAGTGTCCCCTGTTGAAACTTAAAGAGCAAGAAACCTATTTTTTTTAATGTGCCTAAAGTGTCCCCCAGAGCTGCCAGAGAGCTGTGAAGGGCATCAGTAGTACCTGGCTATACACCTGATAAGAATATGGCAGGTAGGGCCCTGAAAAAAGAAATAAAACTGGGTAAGTCCCCTGGCTATGCCTATGTTAGAGTACCTAAAAATAGGCTCTAGGCTGTGTGTGTGCTATATTAAGGCACTAACTTTAAAGGGATGTAAAACCCACATTTTTTCTTTCATGTTTCAATTTTAAGCAAATTTCTAATTTACTACTATTATCAATTTTTCTTCGTTCTCTTGGTATCTTTATTTGAAAAGCAGGAATGTAAGCTTAGGAGCCAGACTAATTTGGGTTGTAGCCACCAATCAGCAAGCAGTACCCAGGGTGTTGAACAAAAATAGGCCGGCTCCTAAGCTTACATTGCTGCTTTTTCAAATAAAGATACCAAGAGTACAAAGAAACATTCACCTAGATTATGAGTTTTGCGGTAGGCTTAAAAAGCAGCATTGGCCGGGGCCTAACGCTGCTTTTTAACGCCCGCTGGTATTACGAGTCTTGCAGGTATAGGTGTACCGCTCACTTTTTTGTCCAGACTTGGCAATACCGCAAATCCACTTACGTAAATTGCGTATCCTCTTTTTTCAATGGGACTTGCATAGCGCCGGTATTACGAATCTGCCAAAAAGTGAGCGGTAGACCCTCTCCTGTCAAGACTGGTACCGCATTTTAAAGTCAGTAGTTAAGAGTTTTACACTACAAAGCCGTAGCATAAAACGCTTAACTAAAGTGCTAAAAAGTACACTAACACCCATAAACTACCTATTAACCCCTAAACCGAGGCTCTCCTGCATCGCAAACACTAAAAGAAATTTTTTAACCCCTAATCTGCCGAACCGGACATTGCCACCACTATAATAAATATATTAACCCCTAAATCGCCGCACTCCCGCCTCATAAATATTAGTTAAATATTATTAACCCCTAATCTGCCGTCCCTAACATCGCCGACACCTACCTACATTTATTAACCCCTAATCTGCCGCCCCCAACGTCGCCGCCACTATTCTAAATTTATAAACCCCTAAACCTAAGTATAACCCTAACCCCCCCTAACTTAAATATAATTTAAATAAATCTAAATGGACAATAATGGAAGTTTACCATTTGTATTATTATGCTGATTGTACATGTCTATATTTGTTATTTTATTGGAACCATAAACAATTTAATAAAAATCTTTTCAAAATAAATAAATCTAAATAAAATTGCTATCATTAACTAAATTATTCCTATTTAAAACTAAATACTTACCTATAAAATAAACCCTAAGCTAGCTACAATATAACTAATAGTTACATTGTAGTTAGCTTAGGTTTTATTTTTTTTTACAGGCAAGTTTGTATTTATTTTAACTAGGTAGAATAGTACTAAATAGTTATTAACTATTTAATAACTACCTAGCTAAAATAAATACAAATTGACCTGTAAAATAAAACCTAACCTAAGTTACACTAACACCTAACACTACACTATAATTAAATTATTTCCCTAAATTAAATACAATTAAATTAAATTATCTAAAGTACAAAACACTAAATTACAGAAAATAATAAACAAATTACAAGATTTTTAAACTAATTACACCTAATCTAATCCCCATAACAAAATAAAAAAGCCCCTCCCAAAATAAAAAAAGCCCTACCCTACACTAAATTACAAATAGCCCTTAAAAGGGCCTTTTGCGGGGCATTGCCCCAAAGTCATCAGCTCTTTTATTTGTAAAAAATAATTACAAATCCCCCCCAACATTAAAACCCACCACCCACACAACTAACCCTACTCTAAAACCCACCCAATACCCCCTTAAAAAAAACTAACAGTAACCCCTTGAAGATCACCTTACCGGGAGAAGTCTTCATCCAACCAGGCCGAAGTCCTCAACGAAGCCGGGAGAAGTCTTCATCCAAGCAGGGCGAAGTGGTCCTCCAGACGGGCAGAAGTCTTCATCCAGACGGCATCTTCTATCTTCATCCATCCGACGCAGAGAGGGTCCATCTTCAAGACATCCGACGCGGAGCATCCTCTTCATCCGACGGCTAACACTGAATGAAGATTCCTTTAAATGACATCATCCAAGATGGCGTCCCTTCAATTCCGATTGAATTCTATCAGCCAATCGGAATAAAGGAAGAAAAAATCCTATTGGCTGATGCAATCAGCCAATAGGATTGAGCTCACATTCTATTGGCTGATTGGAACAGCCAATAGAATATAAGCTCAATCCTATTGCCTGATTTGATCAGCCAATAGGATTGAACTTCAATCCTATTGGCTGATAGCATCAGCCAATAGGATTTTTCTGCCTTAATTCCGATTGGCTGATAGAATTCTATTAGCCAATCGGAATTGAAGTGACGCCATCTTGGATGACATCATTTAAAGGAACCTTCATTCAGTGTTAGCCATCGGATGAAGAGGATGCTCCGCATCGGATGTCTTGAAGATGGACCCGCTCCGCGCTGGATGGATGAAGATAGAAGATGCCGTCTCGATGAAGACTTCTGCACGTCTGGAGGACCTCTTCGCCCGGCTTGGATGAAGACTTCTCCCGGCTTCGTTAAGGAATTCGTCACGGTTGGATGAAGACTTCTCCCGGTAAGGTGATCTTCAAGGGGTTAGTGTTAGGTTTTTTCAAGGGGGTATTGGGTGGGTTTTAGAGTAGGGTTGGTTGTGTGGGTGGTGGGTTTTAATGTTGGGGGGGATTTGTAATTATTTTTTACAAATAAAAGCGCTGATGACTTTGGGGCAATGCCCCGCAAAAGGCCCTTTTAAGGGCTATTTGTAATTTAGTGTAGGGTAGGGCTTTTTTTTTATTTTGGGGGCTTATTAAATTTTGTTAGGAGGATTAGATTAGATGTAATTAGTTTAAAAATCTTGTGATTTGTTTATTATTTTCTGTAATTTAGTGTTTGTTTGTTTTTTACTTTAGATAATTTAATTGTATTTAATTGTATTTAATTTAGGGAAATAATTTAATTATAGTGTAGTGTTAGGTGTTAGTGTAACTTGGGTTAAGTTTTATTTTACAGGTCAATTTGTCTTTATTTTAGCTAGGTAGTTTATTAAATAGTTAATAACTATTTAGTAACTATTCTACCTAGTTAAAAGATGGAAGATGGAAAGTGGGAAGGATTTTAAGATCTTGTATGAGTTCTTGATCTCCTCCTAGTGATGGGAAATATATCCCATATGTTATAGAGGACTGTGGATCATCATCATTAGATTTCCTTAACCATCCCCCTTGTTATGTTATGCTTTTTTCAATCTTTGATTTTTGTTTTCTTTTTATGTTATTTCTTTCTGAAAATGGCATTGAATAGGCATTGCTATTTTATTATGTTTGCCTTGCATTGTTATTGCTACCCTGACTATGTTGAAATAAATATGTTTTAAAAATGTGCAGGTGCTGTGTACTAGATACAATTAACAAAAAAGCAGTACAAGACTGCCGAAAAAAGTACAACTGAAAGCACTTAAATTCCCTGCAGATTGGCAAATGTTAAAAACACAGGAATGACCTCTAGACTTAAAAATATAAGTATAAGGTGAAATTGTAAAACGGAAGAACCAGTAAGGGTAATAAAAAGCTGGAGACTTTTATATTAATGTTAGTAGCCAGAGTAAATGATTTTGACCTGTTAGATATAGATTTATTAAGAGTTAAAGTCTGAGGGTAAAAGCCTATACCAAAGGATAACATCCCTCTAGTTAGTTGGTATCTGATTATTTAAATTGGAGTTCAATACTTCCAGATAGTATCATATGTATCTATGTATAGAGACCATTAATATATGTTCGTGTTTATACTTATTGTAGACTTGAAATGTATAGAAGTAACCAAGTCCCTTTTGATAGGTAGTTTACAAAGAGATACTTATTTCCTATATATTGCTGCTTAATGTTAAATACGATACAACGTGCCTCTAATCTTAATGCATTTTGACCACTAAAGGGCATTAGTTCATGTGTTTCATATAGATAACATTGAGCTCATGCACGTGAAGTTACCCTGGAGTGAGCACTGATTGGCTAGAATGCAAGTTTGTCAAAAGAACTGAAATAAGGGGGCAGTTTGCAGAAGCATAGATACAAGGTAATCACAGAGGTAAAATGTGTATTTCTATAACAGTGTTGGTTATGCAAAACTGGGGAATGGGTAATAAAGGGATTATCTTTCTTTTTAAACAACAAGAATTCTGGTGTTGACTGTCCCTTTAACACATCTTTCTTTTAAGTATGAAATGTGCCCTATGCTTCCTAGAGACGCAAAAAAAAAAAAAAATGCTGCAAATTGCTAAACAGCTATTTGATTTGCTCCATTTGCAGACTACAGGATATGCTTTCTGGTCTATCAAGGGAGTGTGGGCCTAGCACAATTTTACACAAAAGCAAATGTATTAAATGTCTTTTTAATATATGTAGAAGTTCTGATAATGAAAAAGAAGCTTAGACAAATATGTCAATTTATAAAGTACAGAAACAAATTAAACTTTCATTAAAAATGTAGTTTACGGTTTATACTGTATTTCTACATAATATTATGCATTGACACTGATTTAGATTAAAATTAACCCCTGTGGCCACATGAGCTGTCTGTACATCATGAAAATGTGTAATGCTTAAATGTCAGGCAATGGATATTAGTTTGGAAAATACTTTGGGATATAGCTACACATACTGCAATATACATTCTATACAATTGAAAATGAAAAAAATGAGGAAAGATAAAACATTTATTTAATTAATTTTAGCTGTTCAGTTGTATTGGGATTCATTTTTATATGGACACTAAACATCATTAAAAAATAACCCAAATACTGTACATAACAAATAAAAAGTATTTCACCACCATTATTTGAAATATAACAGTGCCTATTTTCTGATTAATATATCTTTAGAGCTATTTATGTTCAATAATGTGGTGAATACTATTAATAAAACATATTGGAGATATTATTGAAAAGAATGCATATGTTAAATATTAAGCAGCAGAGTATAAAATGAATCTTTTATGGAGTAACTTACCCTCTTCACCTTGGTTCGCATTTGTGTGTCTGGAGGGTAACGGGATGGAGCATCAGAGAGGTAAACTTCTACGTCATCAGGCACTTCTTCCAGAAAATTAGAAGGCACAAGGCCTTTCTGCCCATTTAGTTCTCCCTGTACAAACAAAGTCATTAGAAGACAGCCCATGCAAGTCTGACATGTTAACGAAAAACTGCACATTTCTACTCCTCTATTCAATGTGCATAGACCTATTTATTGTATACTTTCTTGCACCAATCTATATTTCTTCACTCAAGTGATCCTATAACATAAAATGTGAGGGTGAAATAAGTTGTCCACAAACCTAAATATCAAGGTCACAAGGTGCCAAGGGGTATTGGTGGGGAATCTTATCTGCTACTACCTGTTTATACCTTTATTTTATTACTATTTTGTATTAATATTCTTATCTCAAATATATCAGTTTTGCCATCTTATACATATTTCTGGTTACATTATTCAATATTTAACCTTAAAAAATAACTTGTAACTACATGGTGTAAACAGTTAAAGTCCTCATCACACTCCATTCCATATAGACAGTCTTTTCATAGTTCATTGTTAGCCCCCTCAATAATGAACAGAAGGCAAATCTGACCATTAAAGCCTGTATGTGATAGCTTACATTCAACAAATCAATAATTTCTTAAAATAAATGACTAAAATCTAAAACTAAATGATCCACAAAATCATTACATTACAGAACAGATAAATTAAAGGTATACTAAACCCACATTTTTTCTTTCATCCATTTTAAGCAACTTTCTAATTTACTCCTATTATCAATTTTTCTACGTTCTCTTGCCATCTTTAATTGAAAAAGCAGGAATGTAAAGCTTAGGAGACAGCTCATTTTTAATTCCAGCACCTGGGTAACGCTTGCTGGTGGCTAAATGCTCTATCTGAATCATGAAAGAAAACATTGTAGTTTAGTATCCCTTTAAGTATCAAACGTTTTGGAAATGTAATCATCCCAGGTGACTTTCATTTGCTCGTATACACAAGTGCATTTGTACTTAACATAATAATAGTCTTAAAGGAAGTACAATCACATTCCTGTATCCTTTGTGCTATCATTGGGACATTCAAAATACTCCTTGCAAGAAACTGGAGGCGTACTAAAATGTTACTTGCAATATTAAATTATTTTATTTTTTTTCTGTGGGAATATTATATGTTTTGAAACCTTATTAAATAACTAACAGCATGGATCTAGCAGCAGAGGAATAATGAAAAAAACTGAAATTATAAGCAGACGAATCAAACAGAAACAGCTGCCTGAAGTACTTTTCTACCAAAAACTGCTTCAGAAATAGAAAACACATCAAAATGGTAGAATTTAGTAAAAGTATGCAAAGAAGACCAAGTCGCTGCTTTGCAAATCTGATCAACAGAAGCTTCATTCCTAAAAACCCAGGAAGTAGAAACTGACCTAGTAGAATGAGCCGTAATCCTTTGAGGCGGGGACTTACCCGACTCCACATAAGCATGATGAATCAAAGACTTTAACCAAGACGCCAAAGAAATGGCGGAAGCCTTCTGACCTTTCCTGGAACCAGAAAAGATAACAAATAGACTGGAAGTCTTCCTAAAATCTTTAGTAGCTTCAACATAGTATTTCAAAGCTCTAACTACATCCAAAGAATGTAACGATCTTTCCTTAGAATTCTTAGGATTAGGATACAATGAAGGAACAACAATCTCTCTACTAATGTTGTTAGAATTCACAACCTTAGGTAAAAATTGAAAGGAAGTCCGCAACACTGCCTTATCCTGATGAAAAATCAGAAAAGGAGATTCACAAGAAAGAGCAGATAACTCAGAAACTCTTCTAGCAGAAGAGATAGCCAAAAGGAACAATACTTTCCAGGAAAGTAATTTAATGTCCAGAGAATGCATAGGTTCAAACGGAGGAGCCTGCAAAGCTTTCAAAACCAAATTAAGACTCCAAGGAGGAGAGATCGACTTAATGACAGGTTTGATACGAGACAAAGCCTGTACAAAACAATGAATATCAGGAAGATTAGCAATCTTTCTGTGAAAAAGAACAGAAAGAGCAGAGATTTGTCCCTTCAAAGAACTTGCAGACAAACCTTTATCCAAACCATCCTGAAGAAATTGTAAAATTCTAGGAATTCTTAAAGAATACCAGGAAAATTTATGAGAAGAACACCAAAAGATGTAAGTCTTCAAACTCGATAATAAATCTTTCTAGAGACGGATTTACGAGCCTGTAACATAGTGTTAATCACTGAGTCAGAGAAACCTCTATGCCTGAGGATCAAGCGTTCAATCTCCATACCTTCAAATTTAATGATTTGAGATCCTGATGGAAAAATGGGCCTTGAGATAGAAGGTCTGGTCTTAATGGAAGTGTCCAAGGTTGGCAACTGGCCATCCGGTCGAGATCCGCAAACCAAAACCTGTGTGGCCATGCTGGAGCCACCAGCAGTACAAATGAACGCTCCAATAGAATTTTGGAGATCACTTTTGGAAGAAGAACTAGAGGCGGAAAGATATAAGCAGGATGATAATTCCAAGGAAGTGACAACGCATCCACTGCTTCCGCCTGAGGATCCCGGGATCTGGACAGATACCTGGGAAGTTTCTTGTTCAGATGAGAGGCCATCAGATCTATTTCTGGAAGACCCCAGATTCGAACAATCTGAAGAAAAACCTTTGGATGAAGAGACCATTCGCCCGGATGTAACGTCTGGCGACTGAGGTAATCCGCTTCCCAATTGTCTACACCTGGGATATGAACCGCAGAAATTAGACAGGAGCTGGATTCCGCCCATACAAGTATCCGAGATACTTCTTTCATGGCTTGAGGACTGTGAGTCCCCCCTTGATGATTGACATATGCCACGGTCGTGACATTGTCTGTTTGAAAACAAACGATTCTCTCTTTAGAAGAGGCCAAAACTGAAGGGCTCTGAAAATGTTCCAAAATGTTGATTGGTAATCTCGCCTCCTGAGATTCCCAAACCCCTTGCGCTGTCAGAGATCCCCATACAGCTCCCCAACCTGATAGACTCGCATCTGTTGAGATCACAGTCCAGGTTGGACGAACGAAAGAGTCCCCTTGAATTAAACAATTGTGATCCATCCACCAAGTTAGAGATAATCGAACATTGGGATTTAAGGATATTATTTGTGATATCCTTGTATAATCCCTGCACCACTGGTTCAGCATACAAAGCTGGAGTGGTCTTGTGTGAAAACGAGCAAAAGGGATCGCGTCCGATGCAGCAGTCATGAGACCTAAAATCTCCATGCATAATGCTACCGAAGGGAACAATTGAGACTGAAGGTTTCGACAGGCTGAAACCAATTTCAGACGTCTGTTTTCTGTCAGAGACAAAGTCATGGACACTGAATCTATTTGGAAACCTAAAAAGGTTACTCTTGTCTGAGGAATCAAGGAACTCTTTGGTAAATTGATCCTCCAACCATGTCTTTGTAGAAACAACACAAGTTGATTCGTATGAGATTCTGCAGAATGTGAAGACTGAGCAAGTACCAAGATATCGTCCAAATAAGGAAATACCGCAATACCCTGTTCTCTGATTACAGAGAGAAGGGCACCGAGAACCTTCGAAAAGATCCTTGGCGCTGTTGCTAGACCAAATGGAAGAGCAATAAACTGGTAATGCTTGTCTAGAAAAGAGAATCTCAGAAACTGATAGTGATCTGGATGAATTGGAATATGCAGGTATGCATCCTGTAAGTCTATTGTAGACATATAATGCCCTTGCTGAACAAAAGGCAGAATAGTTCTTATAGTCACCATTTTGAATGTTGGTATCCTTACATAACGATTCAATATTTTTAGATCCAGAACCGGTCTGAAAGAATTCTCTTTCTTTGGTACGATGAATAGATTTGAATAAAATCCCAGACCCTGTTCCAGAACTGGAACTGGTATAATTACCCCAGCTAACTCTAGGTCTGAAACACATATCAGAAACGCCTGAGCCTTCACTGGATTGACTGGAATGCGTGAGAGAAAGAATCTTCTCACAGGTGGTCTTACTTTGAAACCTATTCTGTACTCTTGTGAAACCATGTTCTGAATCCAAAGATTGTGAACCGAATTGATCCAAACATCTTTGAAAAATCGTAACCTGCCCCCTACCAGCTACCCCAGGACACTCCTCTACATGTAGTAGATAGCCAAACCAGTACTGAAACGAGAATCAGTAGAGGTAATGGTAAATAAGAGTATATTGTCGATCTGAAAAGGGAAGTAGGAGAAGAAATCTCTACGACCGATAACAGAGAACCTATGAAATAGATCCCCTAGAGGTAGACCATTGTATTCAAATAGGCAATACTCTCTTCACATCCCTCTGACATTCACTGCACTCTGAGAGGAAAACCGGGCTTCAACCTGTTGCGAAGCGCATATCAACGAAGAATCTTAAGCACAAACTTACTTCACCACCTCCACGGGAGGCAAAGTTTGTAAAACTGAATTGTGGGTGTGGTGAGGGGTGTATTTATAGGCATTTTAAGGTTTGGGAAACTTTGCCCCTCCTGGTAGGAATGTATATCCCATACGTCACTAGCTCATGGACTCTTGCTAATTACATGAAAGAAATCAACATTACAAGGGATCCAACAAAGAAACAAGTAAAGCATAGTATACCCTGCCATTTTTCTGAACATCATAGTGGTGATCCTGCCTCTTTAAGAGTGCAAATAATTGATTTCATCCCCCCTTCCGTTAATGATAGATTGCTAAGATTTAGTAAACAAGAATCCTTTTGGATCTATACATTAGACACAATGAGACCAAAGGGACTTAATTCAGATATAGATATTCAGGCATTCATTTAGATTATATATCTTTAAAGGAAGAATAGTCAATGTTTTCTTTTTTAATCACAAATGTATATCTTTTAAACAGTTTATGTGTTTTGCTGTATCAATATTAAGTTGTATTATATATTTAAAAATATTACTTTTTTATTTATTTCTTTTAGACTATTGAGTGCTTTTAACTTAGTGCTGATTTGTATTAGATGGTATATAGAGCATATCACAATGGACATCTAGATTGATTAGCTACATGTTGCCTCGGCAACATATAACATCTAAGAAGCATAACATACATCATTAGATGATTATTCAGAATGTCGATTGGCCACACAACATCCAGGGACGATATAAAAGGCACTGGCAATTGAGGGCTGACATCGGCATTTCCAAAACCCTCCTTGAAGAATTTCGGTAGAATCCGAACGAAACGCGTAGAGGTGACGCACTTCCGGCACCATACCTGTCAGTGTAGTCATGTGCTTCCTGTGTTTGTGACTGAGGACGCTAAATAAAGACTAACAGCTGAACGCTGTCTGGATTCTTTGCTTCACGCTTTAGACACTGCAACATTGGATCCGATGCTGCATAGTCGGATGGAAACCGGAGCTGTACCAGAATGATTCTTTGTACTTTTAAGTGTAAGTGAGCATGTATCATTGTGAATGATATTGTTAATAAATTATCTGAATCGGAGCTGTGTTTTTTCGTTTCTTCACTAGACTCTGCAGATCACAGTAATGACTGGCTTGTATAACAGGTTGCAGGGTACACAGACTTTGAATAGCAGTTCACAATACTTACTGGCTTGTACAACAGGTTGCAGAGTACACAGACTTGAAATGCAGGAAGCTTTTTCAGGGTTCCAAAGCATATGCCCTCACTAGGTCTGAATTCATAAACCCACAATAGAGCACAGAATTGTGCTCATTCAAGAGCAGAGGCTTTCTTCAGGGTATCACAAGAATGCCAGGTAAATGCTCACAGAAATCAGGTTCAAGGAGGGCCCTACCATGGCCAAAAACAGTAGTGCCCACTTTGGGGCCAGGTGCAGGAGAATCAGAGACATGAATGTCCACTTGGGGGCCATGTTCAGAAATATACTCAGGGAAAGGCAGAACAGTAATTCCTTTACAAGAAATAGAAGCTCGTCAGACAGAATGATATTGTGTGTCCTTGTAACCCACAGTAGAAACATAATCCCCAAAATCTCCTCCAGACAGCATAGAAGGAGAATATCTGTAGGACTGGGATGCTGTAGTTGAGTCTCTAAATATTTGAGTATTTCTGGAAAGAAAAGAGATTTCAGAAGTAGGACACAATCATATTACCCTTAGTATTGGTACCTTTCTTGCGACAAAAGGATGTTAAATGTCCTACAAATCCACAATAGAATCAGAGCTCTAGTGAGCCATTTCTCTTCAATTCCTCATCAGAAAGGAATTTTTAAGGCACTGGAGGACTCCAACCAGCAGACACTTTAGAGGAAGCACTTCCTAGGACAGGGGCAGAAGCTGATTGCTGCCTTGTAGAGGGTACAGGATGGGAAATTAAAATGGTCCTTTAAAAAATCCTTTATGCACATCTGGGAGGGGCTGAGTAGCAGTAAATTGAGGTTGTAAAGTTAATAATAGTTACTCTGGTAATTTCTGAACCCTTTGCTCCAACTGATTTATCTGTTGTGGTAGGACGAGAGTCTTTGACTATTTTTTTGAAGCTTTGAATAAGAGCAGTACAAATCCTTAAGTGTCTAAGAAACATAAGACAAAGGCTGCAAACCTGTAGTACGTTCAGTGGAGAGCTGTTGTCCAATCTGCTCTCAATGGAGCAACTGTGGTAACTCAGTTAAGTCTTTAACTGTGCTGTAAAGTGAAATAAACTGCTATTGTAACTTGGTATATCAGGGTAGATAGGTATTTGATAAGCACTCTGAACTCCAAGGTTTGGCTCTGGCATTCTGTCACGATTGAGGGTGATTAAGTTGGAGCTCAGGTGTGGTGCTTTTATATTAAGTAAACAGTTGATTTTACCTTAGAAGAATTCTGCCTAGGCATAATTTTGCAGTAGAACAAAAAGCTTTATTAAAAACACAAACAAAGTAAGAACAGTCAGATACCAAACCGAAGCAAGGTTCAATGCCACAGGATACTCAGGTACTTGGGATAACAGATTACAGTACTGACTGGCTTGAATTACAGTTTGCAGAATACACAGACTTAGAATAGCAGATCACAGTAATGACTGGCTTGCAAAATAAGTTGAAGAATACACAGACTTCGAATAGTAGATCACAGAACTGACTGGCTTGTATAACAGGTTGCAGAGTACACATACTTGGAATGCATTTTACACAACAGGGTAAGCCCATTTATAGGAGCCCTCTAGTGGCCAAGGAGTAAGCTGCATCAGAGAAAATTAAAGGGACAGATACCATCAATTAACGGATGTGACACATATGCACATAAGACAACTTGTTAAAAGAACAAGTAAAATGAAAGAATAATTACAAAACAGACACAATCAGCTTTGAAATAAAAAAAGACAACCTTGGAACAAAAATACTTCACAGTGGCAATAAAGTCTTTAAAAATTCTGTATGAATGGCTGTGGTTTAGGTTTTTTTTTAAAAAAAAAAGATGACTGCTCCCTCAGAATGAATTAGAACACTCATGGTCAGCCAATAAATGTCTGCAAGGTTTCCAAGGCGCCTCTTGTTCTATCTCAGAGACTTTTGTATGACCAAACAGACATGTAAATATTCTACACTTGCAAACCATGTTTTAAGCATGTTTTTGAAGTTGTAGTTATAATTGTTTCAACTGCTTAGCAATAAGTTCTGGTTTCATATGCAAATTTCATATATGGGGCCCTTAACACAACTATAGATGTTATTGGCAAGAATGCCATATATTGATGTAAAAAATGCCCCATCAACTTTAGGAACAGTTTCCCAAAGCTCAATATTAGAAGCTGGCAAAATACATTTTCTTTAACCTTGCTTAAGGGTTAAAATTTACTTGGCTTAGCCCATTCTTAGAAATTATCTCAGAGACAGAATCAGGGACAGGAAAAAACCATAAGAAGTGTAACCATAGTACTATAAATGAAGTCTAAACAAATAACAGACTTAACCTCTAAAGAACCCCCCCACTCTGAGTATTTAGTAAATTTATAAACAGAATCATTAACCTCAGTAGGCTTAGAGCTGGTAAAAAGCTAAATTATGAACTGACCTTTTATGCTTATTTGAAGGCATAATAACTGCCAGCATATCAGATGCTGTAGAGCAAATGAAGTCCTTAGCTCCAGGCAAAATCTGTAAGGAATAAACAAAACAAGCAGTAACACCTTTAGAAGCACTCTAATCCAACATGCAGGATCAAGCACTTTGATACTGAGGCAACACATCCGACCTACAGATAGTGCACCTAAGAAAAGAGGGAGGACGTGCATTAACCAACTTCGGATAAAGAAAAAGAGCATGGCAAAAATTAATAAAAATAAACAAAATGACCCAAAAAGGCTTATAGAGTGCCAAATAAATAAAAATACTACTTACCAGAAGACATCCATCTACTGATAAAACCACTAGAAAGCCAAACCAGTGCTGAAATATATCAGCAGAGTATATGGAATAGAAGAATACTGAATACCCAAGAGGCAAACAACAGGTCCCTGTGACACCTGTGGAAGGCTTGAGACTAAATTTCCCACGAGGTGAAAAAGAGTCTCTACCTGTACCCAATATACAACCCTCTGACAAGCACTGCACTCTAAGGGGAAATGGGCTTCAACATAGTCTGAGAAACCCTCTCACTGATGAATAACAAGCACATCTTCATTGTTCACCTTCCTCCAGTGGAGGCAAAGACAAGACTTATTTACCAGTGTGGTGGGAGGGCTTTTACAGAGCCCTTGGGGTTTGGGAATCTTTGCCTCCTCCTAATGGAAGAATAATTCCCAGGAGTAATGAATCATGGACTCTCACCACCTGTATGAAATAAATTAAATCATATTTGGTGTGACCACCCTTTGCCTTCAAAACACCATTAATTATTCTAGGTACACTTGTGCAAAGTCAGGAATTTTGTAGACATATAGTCAGGTGAATGTTTGATTATTGGTATCATTGTTTTTCTATTTAATATGTAGGTTGAAACACAATCATTAACTGAAACACAAACAGCTGTGCAGGAGGAATAAAACTGGGTGAGGAACAGCCAAACTCTCCTAGCAATGTGAGGTTGCTGAAGACAGTTTAATGTAAAAAAAATCATACATCATGGCAAGACTGAGCACAGCAACAATACAAGGTAGTTATACTGCATCAGCAAGATCTCTCCCAGGCCGACATTTTAAGGCATGCAGAGGTTTCCAGAAATGATGTACAAGCTTTTCTGAAGAAGCACAAAGAAACAGGCAATTCTGAGGAACATAGATGCAGTGGTCAGCCAAGGGAGTAGATGAAAGACACATCATGCTTACTTCACTTCACAATCTGAAAATATCCAGCAGTGCCATCAGCTCAGAATTTGCAGAAACCAGTGGGACCCTGGTACACCCATCTACTGTCCAGAGAGGTCTGGTAAGAAGTGGTCTTCATGGAAGACTTGCAGCCAAAAAGCCATACCTCTGACATTGAAACAAGGCCAAGTGAATCAACTATACACGGAAACGGGGGTGCAGAAAATGGCAGCAGGTGCTCTGGACTGATGAGCCAAAATCTGAAATAATTGTCTGAAGCAGAAGACAGTTTGTTCACTGAAGAACTAGAGAGCGCTATAAGAATTAATGTCTGCAGGCAACAGTGAAGCATAGTGGAGGCTCCTTGCAAGTTTGGGGCTGCATATCTGCAAATGGAGTTGATCAGATTTAATTAACTTCTCAATGCTGAGATGTACAAACATCTGCAGAATGACAATGACCCCAAACAAACAGCCAAATTATTATCTTCAGTGTAAAGAACATCCTGGAAGTGATGGTATGGCCCCCACATAGACTTCATCTCAACATAATCAAATATGGATTACATAAAGAGACAGAAGCAACTGAGGCTGCTTAAATCCACAGAAAAACTGTGGTTAGTTATCCAAGATGATTGATGCTGTTTTGATGGCAAAGGGTTGTCACACCAAATATTAATTTAGATTTTTCTTCTGCTCATTCACTTCACATTATATTTATATATATATATATATATATACACACACATACACACACACCACCAACACCAGCAAAAAGGTTATGACTTGCTGAAGGCTCAGAGGATTTTTAGAATTTTTAGCAATAAAGTATTTTTTAAGGTATGTACATTGTTTTTTTTTAGGCATAATGCTATTGCACACTTAATAGACTACAATATACTGTAAATATAACTTTTATATGCACTGGGAAACCAAAACATTTGTGGTCTGAAACCAAACCGGCAATATCTCAGAGGTACGCCTGTACTTTATAATACTCACTATCAGGCATACATCTTCATCCTTGTTTAGTTTAGGTTTGTGAGAAATTTGAGGGGCATACTCAAATACTTATAAGAGTTGCTTTATTATTGGCTATTGCTTCTCCTCTGACTGCCTAGGCCTAGACATACCGCTCTAAATAACTGCATTTATTTTTTGGAATATTACTTTTTTTTGGTTTATACCAGCTCATCTCTCCACCGACTATGGCCTCGCTTCCATTGAGTCGTAATTCAGTTTGCGTGCACTCGCAAACCGTTAAATATGCTGTCGAAAGCAATAGCGTTTAACGACTGTTTCCAATGGCGCGTTATACCTTAATATCGGCTTCCGGACTTCGGCTGCCGAAAAGATTTTCGCGTCCCATAGAAAGTAATAGAAGCCGTTAATCGATAAATTATACCAGGTTTCCATTGAAAGCGCTAACCGTTAATACACTGTCGGAGGCTGTCGATACATTGAGACATATTACCCCCAGCTCAACTAGGTGTAAAGGAGGAAAAAAGAGCTTTTTGAGGCCTGTTTCTCATTGAAATTGCAAATCACAAAAAAATTACATATAGAAATATAATTTTATCTAATAATAATCTTCTCCTACATGTATATATGTATGATAATTGTATATATATATTTGACCTATATAAATCATATAATTTTAATAATTACTTTTAACTGTTATGATAAAGGCTGATATATTTAAATTGAAAAATATAATAATTACATTCAGTGTCTTTGAATTTCCGATATGTAACTACTCCGATATGTAACTACATATATGTTGAAATTATAGTTCATATCAAAAATAAAAGTCATGAGTAAGTATATACTTTCAAACTGTTCATTAAATTAAGGATTAGATGAGATGAAGATAAGCCCTCCCCCCCATGTTATTCATTGCAATCACCAGTTTCACATATGTTAACAAGCAACACACAGCTATAAAAAAAAGACCACACCTAGCCTAACCTCAGAACAGATATTTCAAAATGCAGGGTGAGAGAGAAGCTGACAATGCTGAAGTTAGACAGCATAGGCCTGACATCCCCAGAGTGAGGCTGGATATAGAAACCCTGAATGAGCAGCAGGTGTTTGAAAGTTTCAGGCTCAACAGGGAGAAAATATATCAGTTATATGCCCTGTTGCAAGATAGGCTGGAAAGCCAGGGCTATTCAAGCAGGGCTGTCCCTGGAATGACCAAACTACTAGGGGCACTTCATTTTTTGGCTTCTGGATCCTTTCAGGTGACAGGGGGCATTGTAACTGGGGTGCATAAGTCCACTCTTTCTAAGCATCTTTCAAAAGTTATTGATGGACTTTATGATAATTGCAGAAAATTTATTTTTTTCCCCACATCACCCAGAGGTTGGCGTGATGTTAAGAGGGACTTTTTTCTTTTAGGTGGCATACCCAATGTCCTTGGGGCCATTGACTGCACTCATATTGCCCTAAGACCCCCTGTGCGCAGGGAGATAATATTTAGAAATAGGAAACACTTCCACTCCTTAAATGTGCAGATTATATGTGATGCAAACATGCGCATATTAAATGTCGTGGCAGGGTTCCCAGGAAGTAGCCATGATGCCTACATCCTCAGGAATTCTGGTGTGTGGAGATTGTTTGAGACAAATCAAATGCCTGAAGGACATCTCCTCGGTAAGTGTTTATGTATATATTATGATGCCTTCATGTGTTCAATATTTTGACATTTTATTGTTTCATTGCTTTATAATCCTTTATGTATGTGTCTAAGGGGGTGAAATTGATTAAATAAATAAATTGTTAATCATTTAAAAGATATATATTAACTATGTCATAGTAAGACATATGCATAACATTATTTTATGTCATACATTGCTTTATGGAAAGATGTGTGTTTATCTATCTATCTATATCTATATATATATATATATACTGTATATCTATGCATTCATATTTTAGCAGATTCTGCATATCCTCTTAAAAAATGGATTTGGACACCATTGAAAGAGAACCAGGTTGTTGGGCCTGCTGAATTAAGGTAAAATATATATTTATTTTCTGCTCATGTGTGTCAGAAATATTGATTGTGCCTTGCAAAATGCTCACTATAATCTGTAGAAAAGTAGGACCAGTACACACTTCATAGGAATGTCCCTTTAAATCACTCTTGGGTGAATGTAGGTGCAAACCTGGAGGACCTCCTTTTCCAAAGTCCCAGTAAATGTAATGAAATAGAACACACAGGTAGCACTCTATGTGGAGCAACAGCACCTTTATTGAGCAACGTTTCGGGGCTCCTGCCCCTTTATTAAGCTATATATCTGTGTTTGTGCACATACATTTGTTGCTTGATTATCTCGTGTGTGTGTGTATATATCACTATCACAGACATAACAATGTTGTACTGAGTGCCTTTAAAGGGACAGTCAAAATACAAATCATCTATTATCAGTGAAGCATTTATAAATCTCTCTGCTTGAATATAAATATATTTATATATATATAAAATGGTTTAAAGATTTATAAGATCAAACCAGGAATGTAGTTAGCTCATTAGTATTTGATTTGTCTTCACATTATATATTATAATAATATTTCTTGTTCTTTTAATACAGATATAATGAAGCACATATCCGAACACGTGCTATAATAGAACGACTGTTTGGTGTTCTAAAAATGCGCTTTCGCTGCCTGGACAGATCAGGGGGGGGATCTCCAATTCAGTCCGGAAAAAGCTATTAAAATCATAGTGGCATGTTGCTGTCTACACAACATGGCACAGGAGCATGGGATGTTGAACGACTTACTTCCAACACCACAGCCCCCAGGTGAAATCTTTGAGCCTGATGTAATTAATCATCCCCAACCCCTCAATGCCCATTTGGAGAGATCTGCAACTATTCAAGAATTCTTTTCAGGTATTTTTATAGTATTGTAATGAGACCTTTTAGTTATTTATGATTATGTTTTTTAATAATACACATTTGTTTCTTTTAATGTTTTACAGATTGAAGATTCTCAGAAATGGAATACCACTCCCCTCCCTCTCTCCTCATCCCTATATTTACCACATTTTCCCTAAATAAATGTATACTTTACTCAAATATAGTCATGGTGAATGTTTCTTTATTTCCAGCTATGTACTAATCAATGCATTCATCTTATGATTTATGTATAACATAATTATCTAAAATATCATTTTAATTATATTCCAAATATTACTTTGTTCTCTTGGTATAATTATTTAAAGAGCAGCTATGCACTCCTGGTTAATAAAAATGAGTACATGGGTGAACCAATGACAGACAGGATATATACTGTATGTTGGCAACAATAAACAGCTCCAACATAGGTTCTATGCTGCTCCTGATCTTACCTAAATAAAACTATAATCAAAGGATACTAAGAATATTAAGAAATATAAAGAATATAAATATATTAGATTTGCTTTTAAATATATATGTTTTAGCAAAATAATGGAATTTATGTCACTTTAAAAAAAAAAGGAAGAGTGTGTTCACAATAAAACATTAATGAACCAGATAAATCATTCAATTCCAATCAACTTACATATGTACTCATAATCAATTTAATTCTTTTATGTTTCTTATTTCAATCATGTATTTAAGTTTAGGAGCCATTCCATTTAATGTTCATCACCTGTGGTGCACTTGCTGATTGTTGCCTACATTTAGACAACAATCATCAAGCGCTCCCCATGTGCAGATTCAAAATGGGTAGATTCCTAAGCTAACATTCCTGTTTTAGTAAATTACAGATGATAATGAAGTTAAATAGATTATAGGATTACATATTTAAGTATATAAATATTGCATGCTCTAATTCCTGAGTTTTATTTTGAATAGGCTATCCTTTTAAGAAATATATCAGATGCTCATTTCAAAGAGACAAATCCAGATATAATATAATCCTTAAAATAAAGATACATTATCAATACATACAATCCCCTGAGATTGCACACTTGAATGGCATGGTTACCTCATAGAAAATAATATAGAAAAATAAGTCAAAGGAAATAATTTTTTTATCATGAAGATGAGTTTTATTATTACAGATTTACCCTCATTCAAATGTAATTTTCAATGTGAAAATCATATTTATTCAATACAAAACGATGACACATTAAAGTTATAATGTGTCATAGTACTAATATTTATAAAATATATGTAATGTCATGTCTGCTAAAGCAGATAATACATTTGCAATATTTAGACTATTAACCAAAATACATAAGTGCTTAATATTACATACTTCAAGAGATATGAAGTATTGTCTTTAACATGGAGTTATTGAAACAATTTAAAAGTGCATTGTGCATTGGTCCCAGGGAGAGTCTGTGTCTGTTCATATGATGTCAATTAAAATGTATTAATCACCTCTATATCATGGCAATCACATATATGTTGTGTATACACCAGTGCTTAAATATCATAAAGATACATTTATCTAATTATTCTAAATATTGAATAATAATCTTGACAAAAAGGAGTGCATTAGTCATGATAGGTATATATTTCAGATATTACATTCCACATAGGACTATAAGAATGAATGCAAGGTATTTGGCCATATCAACAGGAAGGAGTATTTACTTTCCAACTCTTCTATAACTGTATAACCCTTATTAGCTTCATCTGAAGGAGCAAACAACATATGCTTGTGGAATATAAATCATAACATTTACACATGTCACGTTGACTAATGTTAGATAGCATATACTGTATAAATTTCAGACACGTATCCCCAAGTATTCTTAAACGGCATAATATGATATCCTCAATAAAAGGACACATTAATTTATCAACAATGTACACCTGCATATTAATTGACATCATGTGAAATAAAAATGAATAAAGCTGTTCATTTTTAGCAGATAAACAGCTATTAGAATAATATTAAGATATATGTTCAAATTTGGATTAGAAAAATGGATGCATATTTATGAGATGAAAATCGCACTTAAACAAGTGCTTTAGTGCAAAAATTAGATATGATATATCTTGGGTGGAAAAAAAAGAATATTAATTAATTCTTGCGGCGGGATTTTGACTTTGGAGGAGAGGTACTTAGGGGGGCAGTGTGGCGTCTTGTGCGACGCCCACCAGCTGAATGTGAGGCTAATAACCGGGATTCAGGGTCCTGCAGGGAGATGACAGAGGATGCAAGGGAGGATGGAGTTTGGGGCCTATCCGCGAGCCTCTCCACTGCCTCTGCCAGGCGGACGAGTGAGGCATTATGGATGTCCATTTGGCTCTGTATCCTTCTCAAATCCTGCTGCTGCTGGAGCCTGGACAGCCTAAGCTCTCTATGTATGAGCCTCAGTAGATCATCCTGCTGGGACTGTGCCGGACCCTGTTGTACATTTGGTGTCTCAGGAACTAATAATTGGCTGGTTCCAGGGCTGTCTCTCCGTATTGGTGACTGTGAGGTTGTCTGTGATGGCACTGTTGGCAATACATTGGTGGGTGCAGTGGGTGGTGGTGTGGATTCCTGTTGTGCCATAGGAGTGGGAGGCATATAGTACAGATGATGCAGATCTGTATGCTGCTGTGGTGGGTGCATCATCTGCTGCTGAGGATAATGATGTCGTGGTGGGTGCATCATCTGTTGCTGAGGAGGATGTTGTGGTGGGTGCATCATCTGCTGCTGAGGAGGATGTTGTGGGGGGTGCATCATCTGCTGCTGAGGAGGATGTTGTGGGGGGTGCATCATCTGCTGCGGTGGGTGCAGCTTTGGGGGCTGTGCCATTTGTTGCTGCGAAGTATGCATGAACTGCCATTGTTGAGGAGGATGAGTCTGCTGGGGTTCAGAACCCAAAACATGAAATGTTGTCTCCGAAGTAGATGGAGAAGGGCATGATACATCCTCCACCTCATATGCCCTAGGCTGCTGCATATAGGAGGTAGTGTCACCATAGATATCCTCATCCTCCTCAGTGAATGTAGGAACATCCTGCTGTGGTGTTGGTGCAGCTTCATACTCCTCCTGTTCGGAACCTACAAATAAATATACGGTATGTTTACATTATCTATCTAATAGAATATATTACTTTGTAGCATAACAATACAGACTATTATATTCCATATTTATGTGTATATATGTACACACACACATACACACACACACACACACACACACACACACACACACACACATACACACACACATACACACACACATACACACACACACACACACATACACACACACACACACACACACATATAGTGTGTTTGGGATAAAATCCAAGCATATATGTTCATAACTGAGGAATCTTTATAGACTGTGTCTTAAAGGAACATTGTTAAAGGGACACTGTACCCAAATATTTTCTTTTGTGCTTCAGATAGAGCATGCAATTTTAATCAAGTTTCGGATTTACTCCTATTTTCAAATGTTCTTTATTCTCTTGGTATCTTTATTTGAAATTCAATAATGTAAGTTTAGATGGTGGCCCATTTTTGGTGAACAACCTAGGTTGTCCTTGCTGATTGGTGGATAAATGCATCCACCAATCAAAAACTGCTGTCCAGAGTTCCGAACTTAGAAAAAAGCTTAGATGCCTTCTTTTTCATATAAAGATAGCAAGAGAACGAAGAGAAATTGATTATAGTAGTAAATTAGAAAGTTGATTAAAATTGCATGCTGCATCTGATTCACAAAATAATAAAAATGGGTACAGTGTCCCTTTAAGGACAATGACACATGATTTATATGAAATTCTTAATATTCTTGGATATTATATTATCAATATTCTTGCTTGTCGGAGCAGATATACAATACAGAGTGCTTGCTGAACATATTAAATACAACTATGTATATTTAGATTCATAGCTAAACACAGATGGGTATTTATGATATACAACATATATACATCACATATATGGTTATATTTAATATTGAATATTCACCTTCATACACCTCTTCAGGTGGCACAGAGGTGTCCATTGTCCCCTTACATCCGTGAACAGATTCATCCGAGATGACATTGGACAGCATCTCCTCCCATGACCTTAGGTGTATTCTCTTGCTAGGACCACCACCGGTCCCACGTGCATATTTGGCCTGCTGTGCCAGCTTAGCTTTGGTTTCCCTCCTGCAGTCATGATAGCGGTGTTTAATGCTGGCAGTAGAACGATTACATCCTAAGCAGCTGACTGCCACTCGAATCTCCTCCCACAGCTTATTCCGGACAGCCGGCCTCAGGTTAGGGTTCTCCAGCTGAGCTGCCCTCTCCAAGTATGCCTCAACAAGAGCCTCCTTCTCCTCCTCAGAGTACCTCTCCTCTCTAAGCCTGCCCTTCACACCTGAAGGGCCAGCAGACACAGACTCTCCCTCCTGTGACTGGGGACCAGCCCTCTCTACCTCCTCTGTCCCTGCAGGCTGTGACAGGCTACCACCAGCCCCACCCCCAGTTGCCACAGTCTGCCCCACTTTCCCTTTTCTTTTTGTGCCTAGCTGAGGCTGACTCCTCCTCACTCCTCCCACCTCCATTCCTCTTCCACCCTCTCTCCTTCCCTCCTCTGCCAGGGTTTGAGGAAGGACAAATCCTCCACCCAAACCTCGGCCCCTATTCCTGCCCATACTACTCCCTACTTCCCCCCTCCCCCTCCCTCTATCCACCCTCACCACTGCCCTCCCCCTAGCCACCCCCTTCCCAACTCCACTAGGCCTATCCATCCCTTTCTCCTTCCTCCCTAACTCTAACCTAACACTAAAGTCCCTAGCTTACCTAACTACACTAATTCACCTAACTAAACCCTAAATTAAATAGCCCCAAAACTAACTACCTAACCTATCTAGACCCTAACTATCTCTATTCTATATCCCTCAAAAAAAAAAAATTGTGGGGGTGAAAATAAACAAAGGGATGTAAATGAAAAAGGAAAAACTAAGGAGGATTAGAACAAAATTATAGAAAAATAATAAGGGATGCAAATGAAGAAAGGGGTGAGCTATATAGTCAAATGAACCAAAAAATATGGGATCTAAAAAAAAAAAAATAGGATGGGAAAAATATATATATAAAAAAACAAGTTATATAGTGAGGAAGGGAAGGGTAGTCAAAGGGGGGATGGGAAGTGGAATAAGGGGATTAATGAAAGGAGTAATAAAGGAAGATGGGGATATGGGGGTTAATGAAAAAAAAAATGTGAATGTGTTTGTATCAAATAAAAGTGTGTATGTGTGTGTGTGTGTATTTGTGTGTATAAACTAATGTGTGTTAATTAACTAATGTATGGATGTGTGTGTGTGTTCCTAATATTATATGAGGCCTACAATAAGAATATATGAAAATCAAATATCAAACTCTCCACTAACTCTCAAACAACTCTCAAAAACCCAAAACTCCTACCAACGCAACTAGCTCCCGTGTCTTTCTCTCTAGAGGCGATCACAGGTAAAGAGCGCAGGCGCAAACCGTTATTCTTATAGACAGAGGTCGGGTTACCATGGCAATGCACTTGTTATGGCGCGCTTTTCGACAAATCCGACATCGGTTGGCAACGCAAACTTACGTACAGCCGAAAAGAGCGACTGCGCGCAACACGCTAATCTTTTCAATGGAAACCTGGTACTAAAATGGAGCCGTAAATTACTTTTAGCTGTCGTCCGCTTCGGTAGCTTACGGCTCCATTTTTAACGACTCAATGGAAGCGAGGCCTAGGTTTCTTGTTTCACACCTCAATCTCCAGGTCACATTATCTCTTTATCTCCCTCTCAGCATTCGTGCCACACACTTCCACAACACTCATAATGCATACATTAAAATAAATACTGTTATTTATATACAGCCACAATTAATGTCATCAGCATTGGCTTTTACAGAGTATAACAATTATACCAGTTGTTTTTTGTTGTTGAGAGGCCTGTACAAACCATGAGGATCAAAGAAAAGAATGTGAAAATGCCACTTCTATGCATGTATTAGTGTGGGAAGCCAATCACAGAAAAAAATGCAGATGAAGCAAAACAGTTTTATTCATAGCTGGCATCGTTTTACTTATTTAAATGGGAGCTCTTCTAATAGATTGGAATATCATAGGAACTTTAGCGAACAATCAACAATTCTGCATGTGTTGTTTTTTGTTATTTTTTTTGCATAGCAAACTTTAATGAAATGCAATCTGAGCAAATGTGCCATTTTTATAATCTGATGTCAAGCATAATTTGAAATAACTTACAAAGTAAAATCCATCTTCATCAATTTCTCCCAAAACGGTAATTATGTCTCCTGTACAAAATGTTAACTCTGCCTGCAGGTGTAAGAAAATGATCAGTATTAATCATACACTTGTTTAGCAATATGTCAGATATCCAGTCAGCTCTCCCAACAAATGAAATCAACCCATTTCACACATCAATCATTTTTGATGGGACATAAAATAAACTGAATGTATTTAAGTTTGAATAGAAGCATTTCATAAACACATATTAGCAAAAATGCTTCCAGTAAAAGTTATGGCTTTTTAAAGATAGCTTTTACTATACCTGGAGCATATGTACATATACCCCATGCACCTACATTCAGTCAGTTTGCATAATTAACCAATACGTGCCACCATCTGGTTTCTGAGCAGACAGGCAGTTTGAATGAGGATGCACTGGACATATGTAAATATACACACATAAAAGGGATAGGAAACCCTATTTATTTAATTTCACGATTCAGATAGAGAATGCAATTTTAAGCAACTTTCTAATTTACTCCTATTATCAATTTTCTTTGTTCTCTTGGTATCTTTATTTGAAAAGGAAGAATGTAAGCTTAGGAGCCGGCCCATTTTTGGTACAGAACCTGAGTAGTGCTTGCCGATTGGTGGCTTAATATACACATTAAAGTTTGCCTCTACTGTAGCACCGGCCCGGCACACTGTGAGCTAGATTACACGTGGCATGCTAATGATAGTGCAAAAAGCAGTATAGCTTGACCACTCTAACATTAGCACGCAACTTGACATTACCACAGTAAAACTGACATAGCAGAGGAAGATTAGCTTGACCGGCATCGCTGTAGCGCAACCTATACTTTCAAGGGATATTGCAACTGCACTAAATAGCGCTTGTGTTACAAGTTGAAAGTTGTAGGTTGCTCTAGAATATTTAGTGCGACTGTAAAGTGAAAGAGTTAAAAAAAAAAAGTTTAACAAAAAATATGTCTACATATGTGTATTTATATATGTGTGTTTATATGTGTAAATATTTATGTGTACACATACGTACACACACACCACACACACACATATATACAGTATATATATATATATATATATATATATATATACACACACACACATATATATACAGTATATATATATATATATACACACACACATATATACAGTATATATATATATATACACACACACACACACATATATATACAGTATATATATATATATATATATATATATATATATATATATATATATATATATATATATACACACACACACATATATACAGTATATATATATACACACACACACACACATATATACAGTATATATATATATATATATACACACACACACACACATATATACAGTATATATATACACACACACACATATATACAGTATATATATATATATACACACACACACACATATATACAGTATATATATATATATATATATACACACACACAAATATATACAGTATATATATATATATACACACACACACATATATACAGTATATATATACACACACACACATATATACAGTATATATATACACACACACACACATATACAGTATATATATATATACACACACACACATATATACAGTATATATATACACACACACACATATATATACAGTATATATATATATATATACACACGCACACATATATACAGTATATATATACACACACACACTTTTGAGGCCTTGAAATAAGCAATATCATTTTTAAACAATTTTAAAATGTTTAAATGTTTTTTTGGATAGAAATACTTGAAATTCCAATTTTCTTCACTCAGAATAAAATGTTATTTTTATTTTATATATATATATGTAAATACACAATATAGAAACAAGGCGTGTTGCGTTTAAATCTATAATTATGACAATGCTTTCAAAGAATTATGCTGTGCCATCTAAAAGCCTTGACTGACACCCTTCAAGATCTGTGGATGATGCAATAAATCTATTTTTATATTATATTTTACATAATTTAGATTATCCTGGCACCTGTGTCTGAGTTTTATTTGTGGATTTCCATTCTGCTTTTAATTATATTGCTCCTGATTTGCCTTTTGTTAAACAACGTAATGTGCCCTTTTCCATATGCCAATGGCTTTATAGATTTGTAACTAATAGGAAACAATTTGTGAATGGGCTGATTTCTGATCCTGTCTTCCTTAATACTGGTGTCCCACAGGGCTGAGTTCTTTCTCCCTCACTCTATTCCTTATATACCAACAATTGTACTTCTGCAAATGAATCTGTGAAGTTACTGAAACTTGCACACGACACTACTCTGATTGGCTTTATCTCAGATAAAGATGAATTAGGCTATACCATGGAAGTAGTCAGGCTGGTAGCATGGAGTGAAACAAACAGCTTAGAATTAAATATTCATAAAACCAAAGAGATGGTAGTTGATTTTAGAAAAAAAAACCTTCATCATCTTCTCTGAAAATTAAAAAACTGCATAGTAGACAGAGTTACATCGTATAAATCCATTGGCACAACCATTCAACATAAAATTTAAAATAGGACGTTAATATTTTTACTATAATTAAAACGTCTCAAAAACGTTTGTACTTCTTAAAGGGAGATGAAACCCCAAAAAAATATTTCATGATTTAGACAGAGGATACAATTTTAAACAACTTTCCAATTTACTTCTATTATTTAATTTGCTTCCTTCTCTTGTTATCCTTTGCTGAAAGGTTTATCTAGGTAAGCTCAGGAGCAGAAGAGAACCTAGGATCTAGCTGTTGATTGGTGGCTGCATATAAATATTGATTGTGATTGGCTCACCCGTGTGTTCAGTTAGAAACCATTAGTGCATTGCTTCAACAAATGATACCAAGTGAATGAAACAAATTAGGTAATAGAAGTAAGTTAGAAAGTTGTTTAAAATTATATTCTCTATCTGAATTATGAAAGAAAAAAATTGAGTTTCATATCCCTTTAAGACAACTTAAAAAATTTGGCCTGTCTAAAAAAAACTGTTAACTTGTTTGTTTTTTCAGTCACAATCGGTTTTATGATCTTCTATTTTCACTTGGTAAAGCTCTGCTACATTATCATTGAAGGAGAAACTACACTGAATAGTGAGATCTGCAAAAAAACAAAACCATTGGTTCCAACTTATTTCTCTTAACCCCTTGAGTGCTAACGACGGCTCTGTGCTAAATTAAAAATGTAAAATTAAAAAACCCTCAAATGTGCTTAGCACCCAGGTGGGAAAGTGCTTAGCACTCAAAGGGTTAAAGGGACATTGTACACTAGATGTTTCTTTGCATAAATGTTTTGTAGATGATCCATTGATATAGCCCATCTGGTGTTTTTGTAAAAATATAAAGTATTGCTTATTTATTTTAACAACATTGTGAGGATTTTTAGACTCCTAACCAAGCCCCACGGTGTCAGATGTATACGTGTGTTTACAGACTCCTGCTGGCTCCTGTTTATGTTATCTGTCTTTTCATATGCAGGGAAGTGGGGGCGTGTCTGCTCTTCTTTTAGTGGGTGTCCCAGAAAAACCTCATCAACAGTGTTAAACTGGGAGCTTCTAAGTACGTTTTTAAAAGGTTTTATACTAGATTTTTGAATCAGCATCTGTGTATATTCTTTTTTTATCGTGTTGTCTATTACATGCAGTTATATAAAAATTGGTGTGTGACATCATCCAAAATTGCCGCTATTCAAACGGCTTGTTGCTGTATTGGGGGACTTGTACTACATATCCCAAGAGCCTAATGGTGCATTTCTATAAAAATTGGTGTATACTGTCCCTTTAAGGACTTTACTTTTCAAGGATTAATATGAGAGTTGGAAAACTTTTATCTGATTCATCTCACCCTGGCCATTGTTTTTTAATTGTCTATCTTTATTCTAGGCAAAGGTTGAGAGTTTTATGAACTCGGGCAAACCGTTTAATGAATAGTTCCCCCCCTAGGCTATTAAAATAGCAAACAGAATATTTATCTCATTTCACTTTTAGTACAATAAATTGCACTTCAGTCACTCTTTAAGAATATGTTTGATTAGATTTATACACTGCTGATTGTATTTGTTTGTTCATTGTCATCTGATAACTTTTGTACCATGCGGTTATCACTAATTACTAATATGTTACAATAAAAAATGTAATGTTTAAATAATGTTCTTTCAAGTGCATGGCAGACTATTTGGGCTCCCTGTATGCTTTTAAAATGTTTCCTATGTAAAGTATTATTAATTAATATTATTAATGAATTATTATTATTATAATGAATAATAATACTTATTATAATAATATTAATAATTATAATTAATTAATATTAATAATTAATTTATTTCTTACCTCCACATCAACATTAGGAGAGCTTTCTCTTGGGTCATAGTCATACAAAGCAACCATTCTCCTTGTAGATACTGAGTGTTGTCTTCCACTTCTCCTGTTGCGCTCTGTTTCAATTAAAAGATGGACCATAGACATATTTAAATAGAACTATGCCAGTTGCACTTTACACCCAAACCAAACATCTGGACACAGACCAACAGAGAGAAACGTTAACGTCAAGATGGGTATGAACAATTAATGAAACAAAAGTTCTATTATTCTTAAAAATCTTATTTTTTTCTTCATTAGAAAATAGGGTCCATATGCCGAAACACTGCCAGATAAAAAAATTTAAATACTCAAGAGGATGGTTGCTGTTTGACACCAATGAACATATTGCAAAGAGGCAAAACAGAAAACGTATTTATACAATCTTTGTGTCACAATAAATTTTCCTGCAAGACCAGACATGGTGATAAAAAGGAGAGGAAATTACGTTTATAAGCTTTCTTTTAATCATATAATCAAAAATGCATATAAAAATAATAATTTATTGTACTTTAAGTAATTCAATAAGTAATTTGTATATAATATATCTTCATTGTGAAATAATATGTTTTTAATACAAAAAAATGATTAGTATTTGTCATATATAATAATTACTATAAGATTGATATATATATATTTTGTATGGACTAAAGTGATTAGGAAAAGGAAATGACTGAAAAATGATCAAAGCTTTTCTTTGCAGATCTTTACAGATGACATTAAAAATGTTAGTGAACTTCTACCCTCCAGGTTTAGAACGTGATTCCTTAGATTAGCTGAAAATATGTACAAGCCATACAAAGTGAGCTATATCATAAACGTTATATGTTGTTGTTGTTTTTTATTTACTTGCGGTTTCAGATACAACAATTGTAGCTTCTTATGATTATTTTATGTATGGTTTTATGACTGGTTCATCAAGTGGCATGTGACACAGCTTAAATAAACAATGTACCCAAACACTTTTTATCATTCACATGAAAAAGCAGTATTTAGACACGCTGAAATAGTTTTATTGCCTAGAAAAGGCTGTAGCCTTTTAAATTGAAAGTGAATACAGAAGCATAAGTTGTGTATTTCATACTACTGTTTACTGGCTGATTGGTACTTACTGTCAAAGATAATTGGTTGATCATTTCTATAGCGGACGTATTCAACAGAGGGCCCTGGTGCAAAATGTATCTTGGGTCCCCCCAAAGGTAATACAGTAGTAAAACATTGTACTATACATGCTGCTCTGTATAATGATTTTGAGGTTGCTCCCCTGCATTAGGGTTATACGCATTCTGCACAAGTCTATGTATAGACTGGCTGCTATGGACCCCCTCCATCACTTTGGCCCTGGTGCCAAAGCACCTGCTGCACCAATGGTAGTTCCGCCCCTCAATAGTTTTACAGTTAATGTTCATGTTTAAATGCTGATCTTTTATCTCAGTTATAGAAAACATTTGAGTACAATGTCCCTTTAAGAGTAATGATGCAAGCGCAAAGGACAAAACATGCTCGCCAGTTAACATACAAAGAACATTTATATTTAGGTAGCGCAATATACACTAGCTAGTCGACTGGAGTAAAGTGAGTGTTTCTTAACACAGACCTCTTTTAGACTTTCTGGATCTGCGGTGTACAGAGCGAGAGCTCTCTTTGTAACGGTCACTGTTGACTTCAGGAAAGGAATGCATATAAATAAAAGAAGAGGAAAACATATCAAGCTGTTCAAATGATAGATTCAGGCTAGAGAAAAAGCTAATCTCGGGAAATCATTCTGGGTTTGTGTTTTTGTTTCCACATTAAAACAATGAGGTTTAAAGGGTGTTCTTACTTAAAGGGATACTGAACCCACTTTTATTTCTTTCATGATTCAGATA